>NC_135558.1:21612870-21690370 GCF_964340395.1 Glandiceps talaboti | reverse complement strand
GAATGGATGCTTTAATGATGGGAATGGAAGCTTTAATGATGGGAATGGATGCTTTAATGATGTGAATGGACGTTTTAATGATGTGAATGGACGTTTTAATGATGGGAATGGATGCTTTAATGATGGGAATGGAAGCTTTAATGATGGGAATGGATGCTTTAATGATGGGAATGGATGCTTTAATGATGGGAATGGATGCTTTAATGATGGGAATGGAAGCTTTAATGATGGGAATGGACGCTTTAATGATGGGAATGGACGTTTTAATGATGGGAATGGAAGCTTTAATGATGGGAATGGATGCTTTAATGATGGAAATGGAAGCTTTAATGATGGGAATGGATGCTTTAATGATGTGAAAGGAAGCTTTAATGATGGGAATGGAAGCTTTAATGATGGGAATGGACGTTTTAATGATGGGAATGGAAGCTTTAATGATGGGAATGGACGTTTTAATGATGGGAATGGAAGCTTTAATGATGTGAAAGGAAGCTTTAATGATGGGAATGGAAGCTTTAATGATGGGAATGGATGCTTTAATGATGTGAAAGGAAGCTTTAATGATGGGAATGGAAGCTTTAATGATGGGAATGGACGTTTTAATGATGGGAATGGAAGCTTTAATGATGTGAAAGGAAGCTTTAAGGAGGGAAATAAAATCTTTTTGCAGCACAAACCACCAACCTGCACCATACAACTCTACAAAGCTCTGACAAAGTTCTGTACAACAAGAGTTTATTGTTTTCAATTGTTACCTTTTGTCTTGAATCTCTATCTTCACCCATGGCTAGGTCGGTTTGTAGCCTCTCCAGCCTGTAATACAAATGTTATAGGTATATATAGTAATATGAAGTACACCTTTATTATTAGACAGTATTAACCGCATGCACACTGGTCAACCATACCACTGCACCAGAGTTTACCAATCAAACCCCCACCAAGTAAAGTATGAGTGCTACAACATTGAATGCAGTAATGAACACCAGTGGAGATAGACAGAAAATAACAACCCAAAACAAACATGTTTTGCATGGCAGTAAAAATTGTAGTAAGACCTTGATTAGTCTGGTACATCCTCACATGCACTCTGTTATAGCAGTTCAGCTTTTATGTCACATGAAAAGTTCAATTCATTATATGTATACAGTAATGGACTCAGCTCAATATCATACATCTTAGTAGAAGACACAGTTCCCAACAACCAATGTAAATGAAGGAACTTGGTAGCGTAGTAATACCAAACATTTGACACGCAGAACCCTCTCAAATCTCAGCATTATTTAAATACAATACGGTGGTATTGTATAGACATTGACAATGACAATGACAAGAAGTAGCTTATAATGATGGAGGAAAGTGGATAAACAGAGTGAAACAACAGACACAACATACACACAAGCAAACAAAGCAACAATATTAGAATGATATGTAGGGCTGCACTGGCAAACTGTTGTATACTCAAGCTGTTATACCCTGATTCTTTCTATATTTGGTATGTTACTATTATTTCCTATCATAACATATTCTACTTGATTTGGTGGTAGGGGGTAACAGATCAAAATGACATTCACAACTGTAATTTCTAGTTTGATTTAGTATACAAATTACAAAAAACAATATAACAAAGAGAAATAGGACTAGAAATGGATGGTAGGGGTTACACTAGCAAATATTAATCACTATTTGGTTTCTTTTTATTTGATAGCCTACGGTAGGAGTTATAGACCAACACGTTATTATGATTACAACAGTAATCTCTTTTAACATTTTATACAGTTCTGACTGTTACTACATGAGACTGTACATTATAATCCTACAGTAGACTGATGGTGAATAATTCACTATACTGTGATTTCAATGTTTACTGGTTTTTAACAAGAATTAGTTGCATTTAAATTATAACAACAGTATATCTGTACAAAAACATTTTGAATCTTCAATAATAACAATACATTAAAGTACTAAATTTTAAAGTTTTAATTCTTAATCTCAATTTTTATCTTGTTTATTTTGACTATATCAACCCTCTATCATTCTATGCCAGTACAGACCTGTAGATTATTTTAACACACAAAAATGATCTTAAACGCTGGATACAGATTTATTGCAGTTTTTGTATGCTACATTCTTGCAAACCAGAGCTGTTATTTCGTGGTTTGTGACGATGGTATGTTACTACATTCTGTGTAACTTTCAACATAATGAAGTGGAAAGCCACCTATAAGGATCATTTTTGCATGATGAGGGGTGTGATAGTGTTACAGTACAAACTACCTGAGACGCCAACCACTTTCACAATGTTACCATTGCCACGACAGGAGAAAATAATGGTAAACAAAGAATAAAGCATTGTGTAGACAATAATTACAACATAAAATAACACAACAAACATGGGAAGTATTATAGTTAAGACTATATGTATGTATGTATGTATGTATGTATGTATGTATGTATGTATGTATGTATGTATGTATGTACGTACGTACGTACGTACGTACGTACGTATATATGGATGTATGTATGTATGTACGTACGTACCTTTGTATGTATGTATGTATGTATGTATGTATGTATATATGTATGTATGTATGTATATATGGATGTATGTATATATGTATGTATGTATGTATGTATGTATGTATGTATGTATGTATGTATGTATGTATGTATGTATGTATGTACGGATGTGAATGACTACAACTAATGTAAAGAACATTAGTCAGATACATATACTTTAACAATACTATTCATCAAATGAGACTGTCTTGTGAATTATCTTCATTGCATATAAGTTGGCTTCAATTTATTGTTGGAAACAATTACTTTAACACTTGATTGTACAATAGAGAATGATTTGAAAACTTTATACGTATTATTGAGTATGTGGACAGTATATCAAATACGTAACAATTATTGCATAGTTGATAAGTATTCTTTGCCAACACAACAGTACAAAGGCTTTCCCCATCATGTGACCATACTATTGTCCTACTCTAGAACATTAGTGTCTTTCCCTTAGCTGGTAATACCATGCATACAATAATTTATGTAAACTTGACCTACCCAGCTGAAGTGTGGTGACTCCTCTGATCAGCATCTCTAGTCATTAAAATCCTATTAATCTCTCTGATCTCATCTTCTCTCTTTAGTTTCAGTTGTTCTAACTCTTTGGCTTCTGCCTTCAAATTACCAAGTTCTTCTTCTGCTCTGACAAGGTGCTCCGCTGTATCCTGAGCTCGTTTCTCAATCTCCTCAGCATCTTGTTGAGTGATGGTTAATTTTCCAACAGCATCATCATACCTTGAGATGGTCTCTCTTGCCTGAAAAATAATTTGTAGTAGTAAAAGTTGACACATAATGAAAACACTCACACATAAAACATGTCATAGCTATTGGATCTATTGTGCCAGAATATATGATTGTATCAGGCAGCAAATCTCAGACACTTATATTGTACCAGAATATATGATTGTATCAGGCAGCAAATCTCAGACACTTATATTCTACCAGAATGTATGATTGTATCAGGCGGCAAGGGTCAGACACTTATATTCTACCAGAAAGTATGATTGTATCAGGCAGCAAATCTCAGACACTTATATTCTACCAGAATGTATGATTGTATCAGGCAGCAAGGGTCAGACACTTATATTGTACCAGAATGTATGATTGTATCAGGCAGCAAATCTCAGACACTTATATTCTACCAGAATGTATGATTGTATCAGGCAGCAAGGGTCAGACACTTATATTGTGCCAGAAAGTATGATTGTATCAGGCAGCAAATCTCAGACACTTATATTCTACCAGAATGTATGATTGTATCAGGCAGCAAGGGTCAGACACTTATATTGTGCCAGAAAGTATGATTGTATCAGGCAGCAAATCTCAGACACTTATATTCTACCAGAATGTATGATTGTATCAGGCAGCAAGGGTCATACACTTATATTGCACCAGAAAGTATGATTGTATCAGGCAGCAAGGGTCATACACTTATATTGTACCAGAAAGTATGATTGTATCAGGCAGCAAGGGTCATACACTTATATTGTACCAGAATATATGATTGTATCAGGCAGCAAGGGTCAGACACTTATATTGTACCAGAATATATGATTGTATCAGGCAGCAAGGGTCAGACACTTATATTGTACCAGAATATATGATTGTATCAGGCAGCAAGGGTCAGACACTTATATTGTACCAGAAAGTATGATTGTATCAGGCAGCAAGGGTCAGACACTTATATTGTACCAGAAAGTATGATTGTATCAGGCAGCAAGGGTCAGACACTTATATTGTATTCAAAGTCCATTCAGTTTCCAAGGCTTTCCCCAAAGAGTTTTTATACTCAAGTAGTGTTGATAATACTATCTCAAGTAATAATAAATAAATAAATAATACTAAACTGGATTGACAAATAGACATAAGAGCCTACAAAACAAGAAATGTGATTGGAGGAAACAAATTTTGAATATGTGTGCATGTCCCAGTGTGTGATCATTACCTTCTCTCTTGCCTCATTTAAATCTGATTTACATTCATACAGCAACCTATCAGCTTCCCTGAGTTCAGCTCTACGTTTTGACAATGTATTCTCTAAACAATGGATTTCTGTCACCACCTCATCTTTCCTACGTCCTCCACCATGACTAGCATGGACAGAATTGCTAACTTCTTCCACAGTTTCATCAGTATAGCTTTCATCATCATCCACATCATCAACAGGACGACTCTGTTTAGCAGCTGACAAATCCCTGAAGATAAACAAACAAAAATAACAATGACAATGGATTATTTGCATAATGAGTCTGTTTTAATAGCTGACAAAGTCAGTTTTATGGTCTGAGAGATAAACAAACAAAGCTATCAACAATGAAATCAGAAACAATAGACACTAATAGTGTATGGCTTTGAGTAAATAGTGTATCAAAGACAAAACAGGTCTAGACATGTGACATTATCTTTCAAAAATATTCTTTTATCATTTATGTCATCAGCTTTCACTTATCATTATGGAGAGCTTTTAGAATGAATAAAAATGTACTTTCAAATCATTATGATATGACCATGAGTTGAGTTCTGAAACATATACAATGACTGCCATGTCAGCCAAAACAGACAATAATCTGTTTTGATGTAAATCTCACTCAGCATTGCTTTTTTCTTTGATGGAAATATCTCATTGGATCGATGCCAACTCATTCAGTGTAGAATCATACACTGTCACAAAGAAAATGTAGAAACATTGCACAATTTTTTGTCAAGTTAGAAAATGAAATGTAGCAATGTTTTTTTTGTTTGTTTTTTATTTTAATTTGTGTGTTGGGAGTTGGTCCCAGTGATTTTCTGTTATGCAGACAAATACAAACAAACACACAAAATGCTACAGAGATCCATTCAGGTTTGGGACTATGTGACAGGGCTATGTTGCACGCTCCATATCATCTGACAAAGTGACATAGTTTTTATTGTATATGTCACATGTATTAGTCATCCTATATGAAATGAAATAAACAAATCATATTTGCATGACAATACAGACTGGACAAAGAATTTGTGTTAGGAAATGAAATAAACAAATCATATTTGCATGACAATACAGACTGGACAAAGAATTTGTGTTAGGGAATGAAATAAACAAATCATATTTGCATGACAATACAGACTGGACAAAGAATTTGTGTTAGGGAATGAAATAAACAAATCATATTTGCATGACAATACAGACTGGACAAAGAATTTGTGTTAGGAAATGAAATAAACAAATCATATTTGCATGACAATACAGACTGGACAAAGAATTTTAGTTTATAATTTATATTTTTATAATCAACACAGCTCAATTATTCAAATTCAAATGTAATTCAAATTTAAAGTATAGAGTAACCTTTGTCTAAATAAACAATGGTAATTGCTGTGACTAGGTTGTCAGTACAACTGGGTGGGGGGGTGAGGATGGAGGCTGAGTGTTAAGGCAGGGTTGAGGGTCGGGATGGGATGGGTGTCAAGGCAGGGCTGAGGGTACGAGTGGGATGGGTGTCAAGGCAGGGCTGAGGGTACGAGTGGGATGGGTGTCAAGGCAGGGTTGAGGGTAGGGGGTAGGGTATAGCATTGACTTCAAACCTTTTACACACACATAATAAACCACCTGTCACCGAGTGATGACTTTAATTGACTTCATGACAAGTTATAGTATACATCATATCAGTATATAGAGTTGATACTGACTGGCCCAAATAGATGGGTCCCTTCTAATACAAACTATACCACTTGAAAGTGAATACATCAACTACATTTAAAATACATATGACATAGGTGAATTGGTAGATTGGAAAACAACGTATTGTACATTATGTTACAAAGACATGCTAACAACATTGCAGTGAATAGTATACTCTCCATGTATCAGTCTGTCAGTCATGACATAATGTATCAGTCTGTCACATGATATGATGTATCAAGCTGTCAGTCACATGATATGATGTATCAGTCTGTCTGTCACATGATATGATGTATCAGTCTGTCACATCCTATGATGTATCAGTCAGTCTATCACATGATATGATGTATCAGTCTGTCTGTCACATGACATGATGTATCAGTCTGTCAGTCACATGATATGATGTATCAGTCTGTCTGTCACATGATATGATGTATCAGTCTGTCTGTCACATGACATGATGCATCAGTCTGTCTGTTTGTCACATGACATGATGTATCAGTCTGTCTGTCACATGACATGATGTATCAGTCTGTCAGTCACATGATATGATGTATCAGTCTGTCTGTCTGTCACATGACATAATGTATCAGTCTGTCAGTCACATGATATGATGTATCAGTCTGTCTGTCACATGACATGATGTATCAGTCTGTCTGTCACATGACATGATGTATCAGTCAGTCTGTCACATGACATGATGTATCAGTCTGTCTGTCTGTCACATGACATGATGTATCAGTCTGTCTGTCTGTCACATGACATGATGTATCAGTCTGTCAGTCACATGACATGATGTATCAGTCTGTCTGTCACATGACATGATGTATCAGTCTGTCAGTCTGTCACATGACATGATGTATCAGTCTGTCAGTCACATGACATGATGTATCAGTCTGTCTGTCACATGACATGATGTATCAGTCTGTCAGTCACATGACATGATGTATCAGTCTGTCTGTCACATGACATGATGTATCAGTCTGTCAGTCACATGACATGATGTATCAGTCTGTCTGTCACATGACATGATGTATCAGTCTGTCTGTCTGTCACATGACATGATGTATCAGTCTGTCAGTCACATGACATGATGTATCAGTCTGTCAGTCACATGACATGATGTATCAGTCTGTCTGTCACATGACATGATGTATCAGTCTGTCTGTCACATGATATGATGTATCAGTCTGTCAGTCTGTCACATGACATGATGTATCAGTCTGTCTGTCACATGACATGATGTATCAGTCAGTCTGTCACATGACATGATGTATCAGTCTGTCTGTCACATGACATGATGTATCAGTCTGTCTGTCACATGACATGATGTATCAGTCTGTCTGTCACATGATATGATGTATCAGTCTGTCAGTCTGTCACATGACATGATGTATCAGTCTGTCTGTCACATGACATGATGTATCAGTCTGTCAGTCACATGACATGATGTATCAGTCTGTCTGTCACATGACATGATGTATCAGTCAGTCTGTCACATGACATGATGTATCAGTCAGTCTGTCACATGACATGATGTATCAGTCAGTCTGTCACATGACATGATGTATCAGTCAGTCTGTCACATGACATGATGTATCAGTCTGTCTGTCACATGACATGATGTATCAGTCTGTCTGTCACATGACATGATGTATCAGTCTGTCTGTCACATGACATGATGTATCAGTCAGTCTGTCACATGACATGATGTATCAGTCAGTCTGTCACATGACATGATGTATCAGTCAGTCTGTCACATGACATGATGTATCAGTCAGTCTGTCACATGACATGATGTATCAGTCTGTCTGTCACATGACATGATGTATCAGTCTGTCTGTCACATGACATGATGTATCAGTCTGTCTGTCACATGACATGATGTATCAGTCTGTCTGTCACATGACATGATGTATCAGTCTGTCTGTCACATGACATGATGTATCAGTCTGTCTGTCACATGACATGATGTATCAGTCTGTCTGTCACATGACATGATGTATCAGTCTGTCTGTCAGTCACATGACATGATGTATCAGTCTGTCTGTCACATGACATGATGTACCAGTCAGTCAGTCACATGACATGATGTATCAGTCTGTCTGTCACATGACATGATGTATCAGTCTGTCACATGACATGATGTATCAGTCTGTCACATGACATGATGTATCAGTCTGTCACATGACATGACTCTCTGTGTTAAAACAATATTTATTAGTAACAACAAGGACAGAATCAGGTATGATAATTTATTATGAATAATAGATAAAAATTATTACAATAATGACAATGATGTATTATTAATACATGTACACATGAATATGGTTCATATTCAATGCTTTTTATGCTGCAATCCCAAACTGTCTTCACGTCCTCTTAAAATCCTGAGTTTTAAGTTTATTGAATAAAGTACAAGATATCATATTAAATCCCCTTTTTATTGTATAACACCCCTTACCCTGTGTCTCCAAACCAATAACACATTTGTCACACAATATCTGGCTGTTTATTTCTATCAAATATACATTATGCATTCATTTGTTATGATTTGTCTCCAAAGCTATCTTCAAAGTTAGTTAGTTTGTCTATATCACACAGTCATATACACATCATACAAAAAACTGCAGCTTTATTAATGGTGTTTTGAAATATGCAAATTAAATATTAGTTAGCATTTGTTGTAAGATACCAAAATAGTAACACATTGGAGGGTGAAATATTAACCCATATGGATACCTTTTTTTGGAATTGTCACGAGAAGATTTTAATTCTTCCCTTTCTTTATCCTTAGCACGTTTCAGTCTCTGTAATTCATGTAATGTGTCATCTTTGTCTCGTTTTAATTCAGCATCTTCATCTTTTAGTCGTCTAAGATTAGCTCGCTGTCTTTCCACAGCTAAGTCCAAGGCATCAAGTTCCTCTCGTTTCTCCTACAGAAAACAAAACATTGAGTTGTAAGTTTTCTTGTAAGGCAAGGTAAAATTCTCCTGAATATGAAGTGATCACAAATGTATGAATGTTTCATTACTACTGTGCTAACTATAGTATTTTACTGTGGTAAGCTGGTAACATTTCACTGGTATTTGGATTTCAAGTCAATCCTAAGAATGCTGTGAATAGTACATGTTTACTTTGATGCTATAGACACAGTAGGTCTTCTTACAAAGATCTCCTGACAAATGCAAAATGATGTGGTAAGACTTTAGGGCATACCTCAAGATTGCATGTTTTAGCAAACACTATTAAGTAAGGCTAGGTGAGGAGAAGGAAAGGAAGATGGAAATGAAGATGAGGAAATGGTGGGAAGACAATATCAAAGAAAGGCTTGGGTTTACTGAATCTATGAGTAGTAGTGGAAAGTAGAGAAGGTTTGACAGGACTGGTTACAAAGTCATCAATGTAGTAGTGCCTCAATTTGTTATGTGATAAGTGAAGTGAGTGAAGAAGTGACTCACACAGTAATGTTCTCCATAAAAGTGACTTCTAGTAATACTATGTATTCTATAACTGCCATTTTTTGGAGTCACGTGCATTGACAAGGGACTTGACTGGTCCTGGGTATACATATGTACTTGAACCAAAAAAAAAAAAAATACTGCCAGGCATACCACACTACATTACAAGTGGCTGACTGGCAGCTGATTTTCTCCTTGCAGTTACCAGCACTGAATTGCTGCAAATTATCAATTTTGAATACACAGTGTGATTTCTACCAGTATCCTTCTGAAAACTGGCAATGAGAACAATTAGTAACACTTTCTGTAAATACATACCACAAAGTTTAGGGAAAAACTTACTTCAAGTGCTTCGTCCAATCTATCATACACCAAAGAATCTGAACTACCAGGACTACGTCTTCTTCTCTTGTCACCTTTCTTTTGTTTATCTAACAACTTGTGAAGTTTAGCAACTTCATCTTCCTAGAGAAACACAATAGCCAATATATACAATATATTAAACAAATTAAGTCTTGTCATTTTGCTAACTATGCACTGAGAATGACAATAGTTGAGTTAAAATTGGCTTGAGTCAGTGAATCTTTTGTACAGTGTAGTGTGATTTGCCAACAAATGCATTTGTCTATTGTGTGTGCTGTCAGGTCAAATGCATTTGTCCATTGTGTGTGCTGTCAGGTCAAATGCATTTGTCCATTGTGTGTGCTGCCAGGTCAAAATTAGATTGTTATATATATAAACTTATAAATATGTCTTGTACATGCAGGGTATCTTAGTTTCACTTTATAATCCAGAGTCTTTGAATGCTTAGACTAGTTATCATATTTATTATACAGCAACTGTTGCACCTTTCTTGGCAATGTCTCTATGGTGTTTTGTCACCACAAACTGTAACCTATCTTACTACACAAGATAGATTGCCATATAATACTGATAAATCTTTACTGCCTACCAAATCATGATGTTCTGGAACATTACAAAACAGCATATCAGCTGGTAATTCTATCTGTCTTGGTAGTGGATCAGGGTGTTGATCTATTGCAGTTAAACCTGCAGCTGATGTAATAATCACTGGTGGAGCAACTCCTGACGCTACAGCTGACACGGCTGGAGTTGCTGCTGCTGTAGTTGGTGCTTGGACAAACACAGCAGAGGCTGGAGCACTTGCTGGGGCTGCAACTGGTACTGCACCATTAGCTGCAGTCATATTAACATTTGGTTGGACCATACTTGGTTGGGGTGTTGCATAGCTTGGCCCAGTTGCCGCAAAACTTGGTTGAGGTGCTGCAGCATACTGTATACCTGACACATTAAAGTCTGGCTGTGGGGGTCTTGGGGCTGGGCCTGGAACACCGGCATAGATGGGAGGTGATGGGGGGCCCATTTGTCCTGGTTCTGTAGGATAATCATACCCTAAAGAAAGTATACAAAATAAATTGTGACTATGGCAAAGGTTGACGTTTAGGAAAATTCACAGTACGAGTACATACAATCACTTGTTTCTCTGTTTCTGTATTTTGTCAGGCAAATCTACTCCTAAAAAGTTGACTTAGGCAAATCTTGTGAATCACAATAAAAGGTGTCCTTCTTGTAAAGGTATATGTCAGCTATCACATTTGTTAACAGGGTGAGTAGTGTGTGCAAATTAAGTTTAAAATTGTCACTTACAAAAATTCATTCAAATATTCTTAATAATGCAACATAATAGTGCAACCCCACCTACATATTTGACCCTCCCCATGGAATGACAAGAAATAAGATTTGTGATAATATTTTGTAGTGCCAATCATTTGTACTACATTATATTACAGAGTTCCTTTCAGCATTATGTTATCATTATTACTAGTTCTATATACAGCTAGCTAAGCATTTATGATGTCTAGTGATGGGACACTGTCAGTATTTACCTGGATCTGGTTGTCTAGTGTAGTACCTCCCTGGACTACCACGTGGTGATGTGTAGTAACGTCCATCATCTTCAGGGTAGTAGTCTGTTGGTGGTGGGGGTGGTGTTCTAGATGGGATCTGTCTACCAGTTGGCCAGTTACTGGATGGTGGGGTGTACTGAAACTAAACAGTTTAAGATACAAGCTAAATACTATAATCTTAAACATACAGACCAATGTACAATGCCCTACCTCATCTACAACATCACCATAGTAACAATGTCCTACCTCATCTACAACATCACCATAGTAACAATGTCCTACCTCATCTACAACATCACCATAGTAACAATGTCCTACCTCATCTACAACATCACCATAGTAACAAAGTCCTATCTCATCCACAACATCACCATAGTCACAATGTCCTATCTCATCTACAACGTCACCATAGTAACAATGTCCTATCTCACCACAACATCACCATAGTAACAAAGTCCTATCTTACCACATTACCACAGTAACAATGTCCTATCTCATCTACAACATCACCATAGTAACAATATCCTACCTCATCTACATCACCATAGTAACAATATCCTACTTCATCTACAACATCACCAAAGTAACAATAACCTACCTCATCTACAACATCACCATAGTAACAAAGTCCTATCTTACCACATTACCACAGTAACAATGTCCTATCTCATCTACAACATCACCATAGTAACAATATCCTACCTCATCTACATCACCATAGTAACAACATCCTACCTCATCTACATCACCATAGTAACAATATCCTACTTCATCTACAACATCACTAAAGTAACAATAACCTACCTCATCTACAACATCACCATAGTGACAATATCCTATCTCATCTACAACATTACCATAGTAACAATATCCTACCTCATCTACAACATCACCATAGTGAACTCTTCTTGTGGTAGGTCCTCTTGGTGTACTAATGTCTTCAACACGGTTGCCTTGGTGATACAGCGCATCTTTCAATTCTTCTATCTCATTGATCAAAGCATTCATTTCTGGATCATCATCTGAAGAAACCATTAAGAATTCCATGAATTAAATGTTGACCTGTCATAATAGGGTCTTCTGCTGGGGTTTTGTAACTAGGCGACAGAGATTGATGGGAATTTGGGGGAACTTTACAGTTTTCTACACTGGGTAACCATTATGGTAACATATCCCATTTATATATCCCTGTTTTGGGAGGCCAAATCAAGTGACATAACTTTTATAACTAGCTCTCTATAGTATCTATGAATAATAGTCCCCACTATCTGTATATAGTCTATATAAGTAGTAGTCACTAGTAGCTGTATATAGTCTATATAAATAGTAGTCCCCACTAGCTGTCTATATAAGTAGTAGTCACTACTAGCTGTCTATAGTCTACAAGTACATGTAGTAGTGACATCTGTTATAACTACAATGTAGCTGTCTATAATAAAAATACATAATATAATCAGGTATACATACATTGTAAAACAAGATTTGTCAAATATAATGAAAACTGATTGATGTCAACAAAAGTGAACTCAAAATAAAAAATTCCATTGTTCATTTGAAATGGTGCATTTCTGAAATGACACTGCATGCACAATAATACTACAAATTATTCATGACTACAAAGTGTTAGGACAAAGCCCAGAAACAGCTGTCTTGTATGATATTTAGCTAGTGTATGCAACACAATATATGTCTATTGGGTATCTGTATTGCAAATAGACCAGTATACAAAAATGTAGATGGTCAAGCTCGCTAGTCAGGTAAATATATATTTTACTACATTGATGATTATGTTCTTTTAGTACCCATTTTTATCCTATTGCTGGTATAATCTAAATAGTCTACAATTAAATGGGCTATCTATTCTTATATATAATCCCACAAAATCAATGTTAGTGTTACATCATAGTGCTCCAAGTATGATTCCACAGAATAATACAAATTTGAGCTGGTTGGCAATTGCAAGAATTTGTAGTCTATGGAATCATACAAGGAGCATTATGACACAACACTGACATTGATTTCATGGGATTATATGTTTTATCACATAATTATGTTTTTCAACCTATTTTGTCAACAATTTTGAATCTAATTTACTAATACTGCATCATTTCATTGCACTTTATTCTTTGTCGCTCATCAAAAAATGGCATCAGCTACGCAAATTACATAATCATTGACCTGTTGCAAGGTCAAGTTTATGTACAGGTCATACTGTTCTGTGGTTTCTCAACCAAAATTATTGGTTATAACCTTACGATGTACATGTAATATCAAATTTAGTTTCAAAACCTAAGTAAACTTTGTCTGAATGCGACTTTTGTTCCATCATTTTAATTGTATTTGCTCGGGATGTGTAAGTTCTGTAGCTATAGATGATTCATATCACCACTATTTAATCCGGGTCAAACGCAACAGAAAAGTGATATAACATTTGCAATGTGTTGTTGTATGAGTTAATAAGCATGTTAAACATTGTTATTGATATTTTGATACCTGTACCATACTTTTTTATATGTTTATTATTAAAAAAATGATTGATAAGGTATATTATAATTAATTGACCATCAAATGGAATATATTACATATTATGTACCTGTCAATATGTCAACATGTTGAAATAAAATTCTGGCCTCTTTTTGAAGGTTCATGCAAACAGAAACACAATATACAATATTACATGTATATCTTTCATTTGTTGGTATTTTCACCTATACCT
Organism: Glandiceps talaboti; assembly: GCF_964340395.1. NCBI lineage: Eukaryota > Metazoa > Hemichordata > Enteropneusta > Spengelidae > Glandiceps > Glandiceps talaboti. The sequence goes on along the minus strand of NC_135558.1, from coordinate 21,676,039 downwards.
ACGTATACAACAGTATTCTCACCTATAAAACTATATCTACACAAAAGATTTACTTTGAGACTTAGCCTGGAGACGATAAAATGTGTACATGTACTTCCAATAATTTAACCCTGTTTACTTTTGTATGACTACCCTGAAATCTTTGGAACATTTAGTTAAATTTGTGACTGAGACACAGGAATCCAAGACTTTGTAAATCAGTGGGATATGATAACAAAACTGATTACCCAGTCATTGGGTACTAATCTAAAAACATCATTGAGAATTTAAAGCTACAAGAAAACCAAGACAATAAAAGCAATATAAGTACAAAGTATTCCTCACCTACATGTATCTACATTTGTATTCCAGACTGATATTTATTGATATTTAGATGCCTTACCTGAGAACTGTGGTCCTCCATATCTTGATAGCTGTTCTTGTAGTCGTCGGATTTCATTCCTTTGGTCGTCCAGCTGATCATATAAATTATCTATCTCGTCTTGCTGGGCAGCTGTACAATGTAAATCAGAATTACTAGCCATGTTAGCATTAATTATTTAGAGTTATAACAGCTATCTATAATATAACATTTCAAAGCACACAGCCCAGCCCTAGAACACCCCAACTAGTCAGTCATAAAACACCCAAAACTAGCTAGCGTAGCTGACAAGACAATTACAATATGTTACAGCTGTATTTTGTACAGATCTAAAAATTACTACAATACATATTTACATATCAAATTTGAATATCAATTATAAATTATTTTTCTTTACATGGTTACATAAATGTCATGTTTAATGTGGCTCAATATGAAGTGGTATAAAAAGTTCTATATTTCGAAATCTTTACATTTCTGTGGAATATTGTCTTCATCTCAACACATCTTGAACTTCATTTGTAATTGGTAGAAAAGACACCAAGTTTTGTCTTCAGCTATAAACTGTGTATAGATATGTCAGTAATTAGGGTTTTAATGCCTTCATCATAGCATGGGGAGATAACTTATTATTATGCAAATTTGGCATATGCAAATAGTGGAATGTGAATAAACTTGTCCTACGTTTGTCATGTCAAAAATGCTGGTAGATTAATTTTTAATAATCATGTGACACAAACAATGCGACATGATTGGCCTGCTGGTAGATTAATTTAATCATGTGACACAAACAATGCAACAGGATTGGCCTGCTGGTAGATTAATTCAATCATGTGACACAAACAATCAATGCAACATGATTGGCCTTGAGTTTATTGTCAATTGAACAATAACACAGTATATATATATATACTTCAGGTCAACTGTGGGAAAGTTTTGGTTGCAACTGATCATTACGTAATGAATTTGAGAATTTTGAGGCTTTATAACATTTACACTAGTTATGAAAACTGAAATCAGTATGCCAGTATAACACATGACTCATATCAAAGTTATTTTCTGTGAAAACATGACTTTCTTTGATTGTGAAAAAAAATGAGACTACTACAATAAATGAGTAGCTTAGATTGGAAAACTAAATTATAGACACTTTGAAAGCATCAAGTGTAGTCAACACATGGTTACTATGTACATGCAGTTTTGTATTTTCTAAATCAAAATCAATATGATGAAATTGAAAAAGGAAAAAATGAGCTTACCCTAGCAGAATTGTCTTAAAAGGTTAGATAAATTGTTTAACACCTATAACATGACATTTGTACATGACATTTGTACTGTACTTGGTAGTACACAAAATACTATATTTTCACTTGAAATCTATCTTAATACTGAAATTATAATTTTTTCCCACTAAAGTACAGATAGAATTTGATTGAAAATACCATATTTCCCTACTGTACATAATGTATTTAGCATATATACTAAATATCAATGAGTTTGAATACAGAATCTACTTGAATACAGAATCAACTCTGGTGATGAAATTTTGGGACATATGACATATTGGGACACAACAAATCTTATATATGTATTTAGTCATGAAAAATTATATTACATGTAAATGATGTATAGGTCAGAACAGATATACTCCCTCAACATTAAGGTAAATTTGATATTTGAAATAAAATGCATACTTTGAGTTTTTGCTATGTTCAGTAAGTAGGTAAACTACCTAGTCACTTTACAGGGTTAGCCTACAAAACTGTGGTTTATCATAATAAGGCGGGGTTCAATTTTCTTAGCTTTCTCCATCTAAGTTGTAGAACCTTTTAATAATAACACTGATGACGAGTGATGTAGGCTTGATAGTCTGTCTGTATACTAGAAGATATGACATCCTAACTAACCATACAGATCATTGACTATTATTTATAGCTATAACATCATCACAGCTGTCACCAAACTAAACCCTCCCTACCCTCAGTCCAAGTCTCTATATAACCTACATGTAAACACTAACAAGATACCTAAATCAATAATTTGCCTCCCATCTCAAGAAACCCATCACCTTCTAGGTACATACACCATATCTAAAATACAAAATTAAACTCTTGTATCTATGGCAACTAAAATTACATTTTTCACACCAACTCCATCATAGTATAAATTACTACATAAAAATTTGATTATTTTGTACATATTTTTATCAGAACCTACCCTCTGAATCAGGCAACCAATAATACTCAATTTCATCACCAGAGTTGGCCATGATGTCCCGTACACACTCTCTGATACCAGCACTATGAATTCATATTTATATAGTCTATTTATATACACAAACACTAGGACACATGGGTAATTTTTAACAGGCACAGCCAGCTGACTTGTGGCATGTGATGACTGGTTCTATGGCCTTGTCAGTTTCACAAACAGATAACCTAACTCCATTCACTGTGTTTATCTGTGGAGCATGTAAGTTTCTATATCTATAATAACAGTTGATCTATGGACACTTTATCATCTCTGAAATTTCATATTCATGGGTTCTTATTTTTTATTTTTTTTTATAACAGCAATGACTATGAGTTATATCAGTAGGTGGGCTATATTGATGGCAGGTACTGGGTAGACAGATGTTGCTTTCACACTGTCTGTAGCAGATATTACATGATAAAACAAGCACTGATGGTACACTTGTATGTGGCTTGCTTTCAGTTGTTTGTTATGGTTTAGAACCATAGTAATGAAGGAAAGTATGTCAAAATTAATACTTTCTGAAAGTATACATTTAAACAGAGTTTTGTTGTAGGATTCATACAATGACTTGGAAAGTCAGTCACATTTCAAACAATCTATATTGCTAGGCTAGATACATATATACAAACACAACAAGATGAAATACCAATCAATTATGGAATATTTTTAGATAGATATTAACTGCTGCATAATATATGGTCATACTGGTGTCAACGTAATGACTATTACTATTACTGCAGGTAGACCTTACAATCTCACCATCCTGGCATGTCATAAAAAATAATTAACATTCAGTTTCTTGGTTGATAAAATGACCCACACTCCATGCACTACATATGCATTATTCTAGGCATGTGTTATTCTCCCAATAAGCCAACCTTCTTGTTCTATTTTGACCCTCTAGCATGAAGTAAAGATTAAAATACAATTATTACAGATACTGAGAATAAGTCAACCTGGTTCTATTTTGACCCCCTAGCATGAAGTGCAAAGCAGATATCAAGAGCTGTCGACAGACACAAGGTATGTCTATGGTATCACAAATATATCAATGTTTATACTAGCATGTTATAGTCAATGTTTTACTTCTTAGCAAGTAGGTATGACCACAAATTATGCAGATTACAGATTGTTAGAATAATTCAGATATTTTATCAAACAATGTTAAATATTAAGTTCAAATAGACAACTCTATTGAACAGATTAAAAACACTAATCAGTCAAGTCTTTCAACAATATTTGTATTTCTAGTTTTCTCTCTCATCATCATTTACAAAATTAATCAATATTTACTTATAACAATATTCAGGACTGCACAAACATATTTGGAATAACTTAGATATTTATCAAACATATTCATATATCATGTTCTCATTCACATAATTTCAGGTTTGTTGTCATCATTGACAACAAGCTAAACTTTGACCACCACACAACAAAAATCACTCAGTCAAACTGCAAATCAACTTTTACTAGGAATAACTCGCAGGACTTTCAAGTTTCTTGATCATGACATCTTTCTGTATTTATATCGTGGAATCATCAGACCACATTTGGAATATACACAAAGAGTTTGACACCCTATAAATCTAATCAGATCAACTCTGCAGTGCCAAGCCACAAAACTGATACCCAGACTTACCATACCCTGATAGACTTCGTCATTTGAAATTACCCACTTTAACCTACAGGTGTGCTTGAGTCAACATGATACAAGTACCTGTATATACATTTACACATGGGCTCTGTGATCTCTCTCCTCTCCTCTTCTAAACATGGAAACAAACTCTGCAACTCATGGACATTCACTCAAACTCAAGAAATCTAAATCACCCTCTCTCAATGTCCGTCCATACTTCTTTACTAATAGTCTTTAAAACATGGAACAACTGAACGGCTCACACTCTTAACTCATTCAAGGCAAGACTAAACAATCACTGGAAATCTGCACCATTCCTATACAACCATACATGTGACCCATTACTTCCAGATTCATTGTACTGGCAAATATGCACTGGACTAGACTAATGTAAATTATTGCAACTTTGAACAGGTCTTGGAACTCTATCAACAGTAAAACTAAAGATGATGATGATGATGATGATAATGATGATGATAACTAGAATTGTACTACGAACAATTAATTAACACAACATTTGGTACCAAATACATAGAATGCCTACACATAAAAAATTTTCAGTAGAATTCTATAAAATAAGAGTAGGAAAGAGAGAATAATGTCAAAATAAAAATACAAAAGTCTGAAATACACTAAAATGATTAATTTTGGAGAAAACCAACTAAGCAGTCCTTTTGCAATAAAACTCAGCTCAGTAATTATGGTATGTCTCACCTTATTATCCAATTTTGGTTAAACATATGCTCTGTTCAGTATTTATCACTTGAAGTAACTGTAAAATACCTTGATGTTGTTTCTATTTTATCAACCTTTCAATACGAATAAACCATGTTGTCTGATTTATAAATAAACCCCAGAGTGAACTCAGAAGAATGAACTGGAACATGAGAATCATTGGTAGTACACTAAGTACATGGTGTAATTACTTGAATTTTATCTATTAAGAATCATTGGTAGTACACTAAGTACATGGTGTAATTACTTGAATTTTATCTATTAAGAATCATTGGTAGTACACTAAGTACATGGTGTAATTACTTGAATTTTATCTATTAAGAATCATTGGTAGTACACTAAGTACATGGTGTAATTACTTGAATTTTATCTATTAAGAATCATTGGTAGTACACTAAGTACATGGTGTAATTACTTGAATTTTATCTATTAAGAATCATTGGTAGTACACTAAGTACATGGTGTAATTACTTGAATTTTATCTATTAAGAATCATTGGTAGTACACTAAGTACATGATGTAATTACTTGAATTTTATCTATTAAGAATCATTGGTAGTACACTAAGTACATGATGTAATTACTTGAATTTTATCTATTAAGAATCATTGGTAGTACACTAAGTACATGGTGTAATTACTTGAATTTTATCTATTAAGAATCATTGGTAGTACACTAAGTACATGGTGTAATTACTTGAATTTTATCTATTAAGAATCATTGGTAGTACACTAAGTACATGATGTAATTACTTGAATTTTATCTATTAAGAATCATTGGTAGTACACTAAGTACATGGTGTAATTACTTGAATTTTATCTATTAAGAATCATTGGTAGTACACTAAGTACATGGTGTAATTACTTGAATTTTATCTATTAAGAATCATTGGTAGTACACTAAGTACATGGTGTAATTACTTGAATTTTATCTAAACAGACATTATCTAAAAAGGTACATACATAAAACAACTATTTGGGATGGCCATCAAGTCTATAGTATTTCATCATAATATAAGTTCACTCTGAAGTGAACTCACTGAACCCCCCCCCCCCCCCCCCTCCGACCTCACAGTAAAAACAGATAGCATGAAATTAACATTATAGTATTCTTTGTGATGATGTTGAATATTAACAAGGTAGAGTTTACAGTACTCTATATATGAGACTAGGACTATTTTATTTTTCTTACACATAGAGGAAAAGTTGAGAGCACTGAATCTATGGACTATTCCATCACTCTAAGATGGACTATTGTGTTTTTCTTGCATATAGAGGTAGCATTGACAGTACTGTACTATGGACTATTGTGTTTTTCTTGCATATAGAGGTAGCATTGACAGTACTGTACTATGGACTATTGTGTTTTTCTTGCATTGACATTACTGTACTATGGACTATTGTGTTTTTCTTATACATAGAGGTAGCATTGACAGTACTGTACTATGGACTATTGTGTTTTTCTTGCATATAGAGGTAGCATTGACAGTACTGTACTATGGACTATTGTGTTTTTCTTGCATTGACAGTACTGTACTATGGACTATTGTGTTTTTCTTGCATATAGAGGTAGCATTGACAGTACTGTACTATGGACTATTGTGTTTTTCTTGCATTGACAGTACTGTACTATGGACTATTGTGTTTTTCTTGCATTGACATTACTGTACTATGGACTATTGTGTTTTTCTTATACATAGAGGTAGCATTGACAGTACTGTACTATGGACTATTGTGTTTTTCTTATATATAGAGGTAGCATTGACAGTACATTACTATGGACTATTGTGTTTTTCTTACATATAGAGGTAGCATTGACATTACTGTACTATGGACTATTGTGTTTTTCTTACATATAGAGGTAGCATTGACAGTACTGTACTATGGACTATTGTGTTTTTCTTACATATAGAGGTAGCATTGACAGTACATTACTATGAACTATTGTGTTTTTCTTACATATAGAGGTAGCATTGACAGTACTGTACTATGGACTATTGTGTTTTTCTTGCATATAGAGGTAGCATTGACAGTACTGTACTATGGACTATTGTGTTTTTCTTACATATAGAGGTAGCATTGACATTACTGTACTATGGACTATTGTGTTTTTCTTACATATAGAGGTAGCATTGACATTACTGTACTATGGACTATTGTGTTTTTCTTACATATAGAGGTAGCATTGACAGTACTGTACTATGAACTATTGTGTTTTTCTTACATATAGAGGTAGCATTGACAGTACATTACTATGGACTATTGTGTTTTTCTTACATATAGAGGTAGCATTGACAGTACATTACTATGGACTATTGTGTTTTTCTTGCATATAGAGGTAGCATTGACAGTACTGTACTATGGACTATTGTGTTTTTCTTGCATATAGAGGTAGCATTGACAGTACTGTACTATGGACTATTGTGTTTTTCTTACATATAGAGGTAGCATTGACAGTACTGTACTATGGACTATTGTGTTTTTCTTACATATAGAGGTAGCATTGACAGTACATTACTATGGACTATTGTGTTTTTCTTACATATAGAGGTAGCATTGACAGTACTGTACTATGGACTATTGTGTTTTTCTTACATATAGAGGTAGCATTGACAGTATTGTACTATGTACTATTGTGTTTTTCTTACATATAGAGGTAGCATTGACAGTACTGTACTATGGACTATTGTGTTTTTCTTGCATATAGAGGTAGCATTGACAGTACTGTACTATGGACTATTGTGTTTTTCTTGCATATAGAGGTAGCATTGACAGTACTGTACTATGGACTATTGTGTTTTTCTTGCATTGACATTACTGTACTATGGACTATTGTGTTTTTCTTACACATAGAGGTAGCATTGACAGTACTGTACTATGGACTATTGTGTTTTCTTGCATATAGAGGTAGCATTGACAGTACTGTACTATGGACTATTGTGGTTTTTTTTTTGCATTGACAGTACTGTACTATGGACTATTGTGTTTTTCTTGCATATAGAGGTAGCATTGACAGTACTGTACTATGGACTATTGTGTTTTTCTTACATATAGAGGTAGCACTGACAGTACTGTACTATGGACTATTGTGTTTTTCTTACATTGACAGTACTGTACTATGGACTATTGTGTTTTTCTTACATTGACAGTACTGTACTATGGACTATTGTGTTTTTCTTGCATTGACAGTACTGTACTATGGACTATTGTGTTTTTCTTACATATAGAGGTAGCACTGACAGTACATTACTATGGACTATTGTGTTTTTCTTACATATAGAGGTAGCATTGACAGTACTGTACTATGGACTATTGTGTTTTTCTTACATATAGAGGTAGCATTGACAGTACTGTACTATGGACTATTGTGTTTTTCTTACATATAGAGGTAGCATTGACAGTACTGTACTATGGACTATTGTGTTTTTCTTACATATAGAGGTAGCATTGACAGTACTGTACTATGGACTATTGTGTTTTTCTTGCCTATAGAGATAGCATTGACAGTACTGTACTATGGACTATTGTGTTTTTCTTACATATAGAGGTAGCATTGACAGTACTGTACTATGGACTATTGTGTTTTTCTTACATATAGAGGTAGCACTGACAGTACTGTACTATGGACTATTGTGTTTTTCTTACATTGACAGTACTGTACTATGGACTATTGTGTTTTTCTTACATTGACAGTACTGTACTATGGACTATTGTGTTTTTCTTGCATTGACAGTACTGTACTATGGACTATTGTGTTTTTCTTACATATAGAGGTAGCACTGACAGTACATTACTATGGACTATTGTGTTTTTCTTACATATAGAGGTAGCATTGACAGTACTGTACTATGGACTATTGTGTTTTTCTTACATATAGAGGTAGCATTGACAGTACTGTACTATGGACTATTGTGTTTTTCTTACATATAGAGGTAGCACTGACAGTACTGTACTATGGACTATTGTGTTTTTCTTACATATAGAGGTAGCATTGACAGTACTGTACTATGGACTATTGTGTTTTTCTTACATATAGAGGTAGCACTGACAGTACTGTACTATGGACTATTGTGTTTTTCTTACATTGACAGTACTGTACTATGGACTATTGTGTTTTTCTTACATTGACAGTACTGTACTATGGACTATTGTGTTTTTCTTGCATTGACAGTACTGTACTATGGACTATTGTGTTTTTCTTACATATAGAGGTAGCACTGACAGTACATTACTATGGACTATTGTGTTTTTCTTACATATAGAGGTAGCATTGACAGTACTGTACTATGGACTATTGTGTTTTTCTTACATATAGAGGTAGCATTGACAGTACTGTACTATGGACTATTGTGTTTTTCTTACATATAGAGGTAGCATTGACAGTACTGTACTATGGACTATTGTGTTTTTCTTACATATAGAGGTATCATTGACAGTACTGTACTATGGACTATTGTGTTTTTCTTGCCTATAGAGATAGCATTGACAGTACTGTACTATGGACTATTGTGTTTTTCTTACATATAGAGGTAGCATTGACAGTACTGTACTATGAACTATTGTGTTTTTCTTACATATAGAGGTAGCATTGTTTTTCTTACATATAGAGGTAGCATTGACAGTACTGTACTATGGACTATTGTGTTTTTCTTGCATATAGAGGTAGCATTGACAGTACTGTACTATGGACTATTGTGTTTTTCTTGCATATAGAGGTAGCATTGACAGTACTGTACTATGGACTATTGTGTTTTTTCTTACATATAGAGGTAGCATTGACAGTATTGTACTATGGACTATTGTGTTTTTCTTACATATAGAGGTAGCATTGACAGTATTGTACTATGTACTATTGTGTTTTTCTTACATATAGAGGTAGCATTGACAATACTGTACTATGGACTATTGTGTTTTTTCTTACATATAGAGGTAGCATTGACAGTATTGTACTATGTACTATTGTGTTTTTCTTGCATATAGAGGTAGCATTGACAGTACTGTACTATGGACTATTGTGTTTTTCTTACATATAGAGGTAGCATTGACAGTACTGTACTATGGACTATTGTGTTTTTTCTTACATATAGAGGTAGCATTGACAGTACTGTACTATGGACTATTGTGTTTTTCTTACATATAGAGGTAGCATTGACAGTACTGTACTATGGACTATTGTGTTTTTCTTACATATAGAGGTAGCATTGACAGTACTGTACTATGGACTATTGTGTTTATCTTACATATAGAGGTAGCACTGACAGTACTGTACTATGAACTATTGTGTTTTTCTTACATATAGAGGTAGCATTGACAGTACTGTACTATGGACTATTGTGTTTTTCTTACATATAGAGGTAGCATTGACAGTACTGTACTATGGACTATTGTGTTTTTCTTACATATAGAGATAGCATTGACAGTACTGTACTATGGACTATTGTGTTTTTCTTACATATAGAGGTAGCATTGACAGTACTGTACTATGGACTATTGTGTTTTTCTTACATATAGAGGTAGCATTGACAGTACTGTACTATGGACTATTGTGTTTTTCTTACATATAGAGATAGCATTGACAGTACTGTACTATGGACTATTGTGTTTTTCTTACATATAGAGATAGCATTGACAGTACTGTACTATGGACTATTGTGTTTTTTCTTACATATAGAGGTAGCATTGACAGTACTGTACTATGGACTATTGTGTTTTTTTTACATATAGAGGTAGCATTGACAGTACTGTACTATGGACTATTGTGTTTTTTCTTACATATAGAGGTAGCATTGACAGTACTGTACTATGGACTATTGTGTTTTTCTTACATATAGAGGTAGCATTGACAGTACTGTACTATGTACTATTGTGTTTTTCTTACATATAGAGGTAGCATTGACAGTACTGTACTATGGACTATTCCATTTGACAGGTGAGTGTTACTTACCAACAGTTTCAGATACTTTCTCACTTTCTTCAATTTCATCAGTTAACTCTTTTTCTCTGTCTTCCAGCAATTCTTGCAGTTGTCTAATTTCTTCTTCAGCCTTAGCTAGTTCCCTTGCAGCTCTACGAGCTTGTGGGTTTCTATACTGGTTCTGTGTACAGATAAATGGGATTTACATTTTAAAGTTACTGTAACATATGCTATATTAAGTTGAAAGACAAGCCTACATGTAGTTATAACAGTTACTGTGTTTTACAAGTATATAGATCATACATCCTAAACTTAGACTAACACTTCTGAATCAGGTTTTTCAAATTTCTGAACCAGGTTTTTCAAATTTTGATTCAACTTACAACTTGTATATTCTTGTATATTGGACTCAACCAAATGATCATAGTTTAAATTTATACAAGATTACAAAATGAAACTTTTGTCTAATAAATGTATAAATTGTAGATAGTTGAAAATATTCATAACGTATATGATTGATGACACATCTCTGGATAAACAATGTAAATGTATCAGTGGTATAATCTTATTGCTTCATAATAGACCATGATCATTCCATTAGATGGTAATAGGGGTAGTAGACCAGTTAGTGAATGACAGGATGGAATGATTCTGACACTTAGCAGTCTCAATTCAAGTCACTTAACAGTGTCAAATGATACATCAATGGAATTCCAAGAGAAATTGACCAATTGTTACTTTCCAGTTGTTACATGTTATAACACTTTTAGATAATAGTAGACTAATAGCAATAGTAATACAATACTAACAATAGTTACTGTTATATGTATCTTGTTATAGCTTACCCTGATTCAATATCATTAGTTTTTTAAATTTGTGTTTATGTCTCAAATTTGATGTAATGTTGCTGTGTGTGTCATTCTATGATGAATTAGTGTCATACTCATGCTACCCAGTGTTCCCTCTTAGATTTTCAAGACTGAGCAACTTAAGTGGAAGGGGAAAACATGGAAAGGGTGACATGGTAGCCATGCAAAATCATATGTTTATTTGCAATATGAAGCTAACACTTTTTACCTGCTCTTATAAAATAAAACTCTATCCCAACATTTCATTTGAATAACCACTAATTATTCTTTATCTGTATATATTTTCTGTTTCATTCTTGATGCTTGGATATAAATATAAGGTTGCACAATATATGAAATTTGACATTGAGAGCAGACAGAGACTTTGCGTAAGTAGTGTGCAAATAAGCCTTACCGAGAATACTGATGCTACCTAGCAAAATGGACAACACAAAGTAAACTTTACAATACAATTAATTTTAGAGTACTATGTACTATGATTACAGCCAATAATTCTGACAACATACCGGTACATGCCTAGGTCCTGTTGTTTGGATATTAGACAACTTGTATTTATTATTTATAGCAAGCAGTCCAAGACACGACAATAAGCAGTGTGTAGTAAATCAATAATGCAATGTATAGTCACATTATGGTTTTATTTAGGCTGTGTACCTACTCTAAAACATAGTGATATACACAGGGAATAATATACACTCAGGGTTTTGAACAAACACTAACTTATACATACATACACTTGACATTGACAAGTATACATGTATATTACACACTCACACACACACACACACACACACACACACACATTCCTGCTTATTGCTGACTACTATACTATCATCATTCACAAAGAATCAAAGATACAAAACATCTACTCTAGTAATTACTGAATGTCATACACTGATTATGTGTCAGTAATTATAGTACAATTGTGTAAAATATTGAAATAAATCAACCCTTCTGTCATAAATAGGTACTAACCAGTCTGTATATTAACTAGTGTAAATTTACGAAAACTTACTACATATTAGAACATAAAGTTCAATCTATTGAGTAATTTACATATTACAACACATTGATAATGATAAACTACAAATTGCAATATAAAGTTATATATTTACCTTGTACATGTAGTTGTAAAACTCTATGCTGAGAAAGAACTACTAATACTGTATATTACTACACTGTACTGAACACACCACAGTACAACTACATCATACTGCTAATGACTTCTGTCCCTCTCATTTTTTTTCAAAATGTTGGTGAGGATCTTACTGCATTTGATATCTGTGAACGATGCACACTGAGTTAACAGAAACATAGCACAGCTGTTTGTGTATACATCATCCTCCCATTCATGGAGAGTAATCTCATGAATATTCATAGAACAGTAACCTACATACAAAATGTACCTTTTGTGTGGTAGCAATGAAAGCATGTGACTGTTTTCATTTGCATACTGCAGTGTGTAAACTTTAACTGTGGTTCATTTACATGACAAAGGACTATTTGTAAACATTGAAAGTTTAAAAGTCTTGTACATTTTGTGACAAAATTGTAAGAGGGTAAGTTTAGGAGGACAACTGCCAAAATCCTACTCAACAAATGACAAGAAAAGCATAGCAGGTCTTAAAACATACCATGGTTTGTGTTAGAGAGTCTCATATATACAGAGTACCTTTATCAATTGCAATGTTGCCAAATTACTAAGCTTGTCAAAAAAACTCAATATAGTTTTCTATAATTTCCCAACTACTAGTATTTGAAATCCTAGAGCACTGAATACTGTCTCTACTACTTTCGCTGTCAATTTACTTTTCTGCTTAATTTATATTCACCAATTCAGATTTATACATAATATTATACACATACACATCATATACACTCAGACAACTGTATACAAGATATTATATACACACATGATAAAGAGACACGTGCACTAACACATACATACATACATACATACATACATACATACATACATACATACATACATAAATACATACATACATACATACATACTAACACATATATACATACATACATACATACATACATACATACATACATACACACACACACACACACACACACACACACACACACACACACACACACACACACACAGAAACCATCAAAACAAACACAAACATTCACACACCATGCCTTGAATCTTTCATATCAACCTAAATATTCCACTACTTTACTTTCCATCAGTACACACAGCACAACACAAATCATTAACTTAATATAATTGTACACTTACATAATACATTAAGTTAATTACCAATGTCAAACAATAATACTAAACAAAAAGTGATAGAATAAGGAGAAAAAAAACTCACCTCTTCTCTTTGTCGTTCTTTCTCTCTTTCTTCATGTTCCTTTTTTCTTCTGCCTTCTTCTTTTTGTTTGATTTCTCTTATTTCCCTGTCTTTTCTTTCTTTCTCTTTCTTCTTTTCCTGTTCATGTTGTTTCACTTTTTCCCTTTCTTTTTCCTTTTCTTTCTTTTTTTCCTCTTCATCCCGAGATCTTCTCCTCCTTAATTCACCTTCAAGTCTAGCAATCTGGGCTTCAGCTTCAGCAACCTAAAAAACAAGCAGTGTTCCTTCTCATTCAGATTCAAAATGCTCCATACCACAACCTTGAAAAATGTACTTTATATGTCTCATAGCCAGTACATGCAAAGCTAACTATTCAAAATTGCATAAGTCAGCAAAAAAGAGTTAAAACTGGCAATCAGCAGCCGACCTGACCTGAACAGCCATGAATTTACAGTTATATTGCCTACTGTTCTCCCTTTTGGGGATTATGACATCATCATAGAGGGGACCATTTCATGTCAGTTAGAATATAGTCAGGGCGCCAAAGCTGAATTTTGAAAAACAATTGCCTGGCTTAAAGTACAAATTTTGGCAGTATATTTGGCTAGAGTATCATCTGGGACTTCGGAAAACTGAGTATTGCTGAAAAATAGTAAGCAATGGAGGACAATAGTAATTCTGACTTTGATACTCGTCAGAATTAATCTCTGAGTGATGAATCTTCTTTTAATGATGACTTTACTATGTTTGATAGATTGATTTGGCTTTTTATGTAGGTGTTGTGTCCTACCGTCAATAGCAACAATAGTGGAAATACTTAGTAATTTTGGAGAACATATCGAGCATACCTTGATAAAACTGGTAGCTCAACTACTATTATAAGTCAATATCAAAATGATTCTAATGATATTCTATTGACTCAAAAAATAATAATTCAAACCAAGCCTAATGTTCCCATTGCTGATTTTTGCCCCATTCCAGAGGTTGATTGCTTACTAAAGTTCAGTGGTTTTGCAGTGTAGGCCTTTGACTACCTTGGCCAGACAAAAAATAAAGCCAGTCTAATTTTGTTGTCTATATATGAAATGAGAGTGACCTTTAAATGTTTTACAGTTTTCGTCGTGACCTTGTATTATCACATATTTGGCTTGTGACAGTGAGTTTACATCTATTATTTTCAGCCAGGGCAGTCTAGGGCACGATACTCTAGCCGGAGTCTGAGACCCACGTAACACCTCAGAAACTCGCGTTCGGACTGAATAGAAGTAAGTCTCATTGACTTGTTGGGACTCGGATTATTGTGTGTTTTTGATCACGGTCGACAGGTGATTATTAGGGGTAATAATTAATTATTGGTAGGTGGGTAGTGTTGTCAAGGCAGTTTTGTTTCGCAGGTAGTCATCACAGCGGTAGGATGTTCCATGATCAAAGCTGAAGTAGTGTATATATGGACTAAGAGACCACACTCAGGTTGAAGTTATCCATATAATCAATATTTATCAATTAGATATATTGCAAAATTCATAAAGTCATACAGAAATAATGTCTCTTACTTAAAGACAAACAGACATTGGAGTGAACATGGCTCCAACATGGCTCCCAATCTGGTTGCAGGCTATTTCTCATAACCATGCACTGGGGTCACGACCTTGATTGCTGACAACAATATTGTCCAATCATATAGAATATCATGAACACATCGCGATATTTGATTTGTTGGTTTCATAAACTGTATACTTCTGATACCATGATTCATTACAAAATTCTTCTACTGAATATCAACTCTGGGCTTGTTGTATGAAGTGCCATCACAAGGGAAACCATGCAAGTTTTTAGTAGAGTCACTAAAGTCATTAAATGTTTAGTTGGTCTAGTAAGGTGAACACCAAATCAAGTTAGGCAAGACCTATTTGAGTCTAGTCTTGTAAGCATAATAGTAAATACCCTTGGGACTAATTATCTATTGAGTACCCAAAACTATTCTACCAAATATGTTTAATGTTTTTATAACAGGAAAGGATTCTTTTCACTGACCTTCTTAGAAGCCTTCTTGTCAATATCCTTCTCTTTCTTCTTGGCATCATCCAATGCTCTCTCAAGCTGTTTAATTTTTTCCTTGTCCTTTGGATCAGTGGTCACTTTAACTGGAGTACTTTTCTTTTCTGGGGTTTTGTCAGTACTTTTCTGGTCTGGGTTTTTTTCAGAGCTGGATTCTGTCTTTTTGGGTGACTTGGGTGATTTGGGCGTTACTGGAAGGTTTTGTAATGCCTAAAGCAAAGGAAATGATAGCGTTCAGAGATTATTTCTATTAGATTACTGTGGGAAGATTAATAACAGTATATATATTATATGTCAAATTAAAGAATGTGTGTCAATGGCTGATGTGGTTGTGGGGTAGTTCTGGAATTTGGAAAGAAGAGTTGTTTTGTGAAGTAATTTTCTACACCATATTTTAGATATTTGTATGACTGAGACAATGTCAATCATTTATCAACTCTGCATTTTTGCCTGTATTTCTTGTTTACCAAT
This sequence comes from Glandiceps talaboti, assembly GCF_964340395.1. Lineage (NCBI taxonomy): Eukaryota > Metazoa > Hemichordata > Enteropneusta > Spengelidae > Glandiceps > Glandiceps talaboti. Next base: position 21,659,420 of record NC_135558.1, on the reverse strand, counting down.
AATTCTTTACCTGTAGTTCTCGTCTCTGCCTTGCTCTTTCTTCTTCTGCTCTTCTCTCAGCTTCTTTGATTTTATCGCTAAGTTTCCTCATATCATGATGCATTTGTTGTAGATTAGCTTCATGTGCTTTCTTCTGTTCAGCAAGCTAAACATTTCAAAACAGAGAACAAATTAGTTTCCTGTGTGTTCTTGAAACAAAACATCAAAATGAATGAAAATTTATTAACAGAAACAATTATATCAGAGCTAAATTAAAGTGAGAATTCCATAACAGCCTTTAGAATTTATAATACAACATTCTAAATTGATGGATCAACTTAAAAACCAGTGCCAATGGCATTATAGCACAACTGTGTAAGTGGTTGTTGCTATGGACATGGTCTTGTTGCTAGGGATAGTTGCATACATTTTTGGAATCTTTATTAACTTGCCTACCCTTCCCACTTTTCATCTTTGCAATATAAACCCTAATTTAGCTGTTGTTATGGGCGTTGTCCTGTTATGAATACAGCTTCATCTACACATCCCCAGATGGTATCCCCATTAATTTCAGCCCAATCTGCTCATTAGCTTTGGAATTATAGATTTTTGACCAAAAGACATATTTTTAGACCTAATTTGCATATCACTGATGGGATCATCATGTCATGAACAATTCTAAATCTAAACACCTCAATGAATGTTCCCACCAAATTTCAGATCAATCTGCTCAGTAGTTTTGGAGTTTAAGTTTTTAACCATACACAACATTTTTTAACCAAATCATACACTGGTGGTAAGATCATTTTGATTTGAACAATTTCCCAACTAGACACCCGGCTAATATACCCACCAAATATCATGGCAATCGGTCCAACTCTGTTTAGTTCACAAAATTCTACTATTTTACTGACAGAGCTAACTGTTCTGTTCACAAAATCCTACTATTTTACTGACACAGCTAACTCTTCTGTTTACAAAATTCTACCTTACCTTAGCTTGAAGTGCTTTGTCTGTAGTCTGTTTATATTGTTCTTCTGTCTTTCGCAATCTGTCTCTCATTCCTCTGATTTCAGCTTCAGCCTATGAGATGGTTTAATACAAAATAGATGATTTAACAGATAGGGAAACCACTGTAAAATAATGGAATATTAAGGTTGTCCTTGGTGTTTTTCTCTATTTCCATCCACTCATCCACTCACTCATTCACTCACTCACTCACTCAATAAATTAACTAACTAAAAGAGCTTCTACACCACCAGACACTAAAGTAAAACCGTGGTATCATTTCACAGTTCATTTTCTGGTTCTAAGATGCATTGCATGAGAGGATGCCCCTTATGTTGTTAAATTTAGTCTTGTTTCGTATTTATTACGTTTGAAATAACATTTTCCTCAGGAAAGACACGTTGACCTCTTTGATTATGAGTGATTTTATAGAACAGAGACTGAAAGCCATCAATGATAGAAAGGGATTTTACAGTTCAACCCAGGGTACGGTCAGGTGACAACTAACCCCCAGAGTAGCGCATGCAATCCTTTCAGCACATACACAATACATGGCATTGTATGGACATATGTGCAATGCATCTTGGAACCAGCAATAGGTCTATGCTGGTACTGAAATGGTCAGTCCACACTGAGATGGTCAGTCCACACTGAAATGGTCAGTCCACACTGAAATGGTCAGTCCACACTGAAATGGTCAGTCAACACTGAATGCTTATTTGAAGAGATGTGTTTTCACTTACTTTTAAACATTTTCAGATTTGAAGATTGTCTTATGTCAGGGTTCGTACACTTAAAGCAAAACAAAATTCCAGGACTTTCCAGGGGTTTTTCGTCAGTTTTCCAGGGGTATTCATATTGATTTTGGCCATTTTCCAGGGGTGTTGACACTAAAGTGATGACTGATTAAGAAAAAATTTGCACTGCTACTCCATTTGAAAAAAAAATTGATGTAGGACTGACAGTAGAAAGAAAAAATTGCTGTCACTCTGACTGGAAAAAAAATTGCTCCCGTACCTACTTCCTCCATACCCCCCCCCCCCCCCCCCCCCGAAATCAAATGGTTCTCCCCTAAGTAGCCGTTTCGTCAAGCTGGTACACTGATCGTGTAAGATTGAGTCGCAGCATTCGTCAGTCTAATTCAGACATAATTTTTTTCTTCAAAATTTTGAATGAAAACGTCATTTACGTTACGAAATTTCGAGCTATGAATAACTGAATACATTCATCGCTTGCGTCTCGATGTTTATGTCCTGATACCACGAGTTGCGGAACATCACGATTTCTCAACTCAACTTGACCACCGACGAATGTTACTGTACCGAAAACATAAAACAGTAGTTTATTCTTTTAGAACATGTAACACAAATACCCATTTATCGACGACATAAAAGTCAAAACCGTACTTCCACAACCCGGAAATTCAACTGTACTTCCCTAGGCCGTAGTATTGCCATGCCTGAGTTTCTAGTAGTAGTATGTCGGACTCGTGCGCCGAACATGTAACAATTTCTAGTCGTGGTTGATGATGCTTTGATACTCGCTACAATGTTACGATAATCTTGTTAACAGACCCACTGTTACCCCTGGCCGGGGCCGGCACTGTCACAATATCATGTCCCTGAAATGGCGACTGGGAGATGGAGTAGCAATATGCAAGATCGAAACCAACACTGCGGTGCCCATTCAACTACGCATAGGCACGGTCTGTGGGGCAAAGTGTCTCGTGGAACGGTCGTTTGACTGTCTGGGTCTAATCGGCGTGAATTTTGATTCACCACCGTGGCGAAAGACTTTGAAAATATTTTCGACATTTTACATTTACGAGATTCAGAATCATATGAATGGGTGGCTCGAGCACAGACATGACGATCGTCAATATTAATTGATCGATTGGTCATGATCATTTTCCAGGGTTTTCCAGGGGTAGGGCACATTTTCCAGGGTTTTCCAGGGTTTTCCAGGGAGGGTTTGAAATTCCAGGGTTTTCCAGGGTTTTCCAGGACCGTACGAACCCTGTATGTCCAAAAAGAGTCAATTACACAATTTTGACATAACAACTATATTGAGTCATAATCTTACCTGTTCCTGTCTTTTCCTAGCCTGTTCTTTATCTTTAGTAGATTGACGTAGTCTTTCCTTCAACTGTCTCTGTAAATCAGACAGTGTCTTTCCCAGTATATCTCTGTCACTGTATGGTAAAATATCTGCACCATCATCCATATGTACTGACATTTCATGTAGTCTTTTTACTACATCTTCTGGTCTCATACTATTGTTCATCACCTCATCGATCTGCTCTTGTTGATCTCGCAGACGATTTTTCAATGATTCATTGGTTGCCTAGATACACGAAAAGATAAGGATTTAGAATTACTGAATGTGAGGTCACATTTACATAACTGTTGCAAGTTACAGGAGCACAGTCTGAAATTTTATGATTTATTTCAGAGGTTGATGGAAAAACAGAAATAACAACACAAGTGTCTATGTCTTAATCCACTACAGTATACATCTACATATATTTTTCTTTTTTCCCTTTTTTATAAAATGCTAAAGTGAACAATAGCTCATAAAGAATGACCGGGTCATGCCCAGATTTAGGCAGCAAAGTACTATGCAAGTAAACCTCATAAGCCAAAACAGTGCATGAAAGCAGCTTAGGAGTACTGGTGTATATCAGAGTATTCTCTGTTACTTCAGGGTGTACACAAATCTTGAAGGACTCAGAGTATTCTCTGTTACTTCAGGGTGTACACAAATCTTGAAGGACTAAGAGTATTCTATGTTACTTCAGGGTGTACACAGATCTTGAAGGACTAAGAGTATTCTCTGTTACTTCAGGGTGTACACAGATCTTGAAGGACTGAGCACCATTGTTGCTGTTCACTCCAACTACACAGTCTGGGAGTATGTTTCAGACATTATGATATTAGCTTACTTGTAAGGCTGCCACCTGGAGGGCTAGACGTCTTGCTTCTTCTTCTTTATCTCCTACTGCCTCAGCTTCTCTCAAAGCCTGCTCTACTCTGCTTTGTTCTCTCATTAATTGTGAACACATTTCTTCTCTTTCAACCTGTACATCACACAAAGAAATAACATAATTTCTCGTTGTCTCTCCATATAGACTTATACATCATACAAAGGGACATGTTATTTATTTGTCTCTCCATAATAACAACTGAAAACTACATGTACATTGTTTTGTGTTGAATCTACACTTGACACCCCCACCCCCCACCCCCCACCCCCCACCCCCCATGATATCGAGCAAATTGCTTACACAAAGCACATAAAGGATATTCAGTTATACAGGAGAATGTATGTTGATATTGGTAACAGATCTTTATCACTCACACAGAAAGTGAGTAAATTGCTGTTTTCAAATTTACACGTACCATCTTTATTGAAAACATGGTAACTACAACATGATGAATTCTATACCTGAGTCACCAGATATCTATTGAAACCATGGTAACTACAACATGATGAATTCTATACCCGACTCACCAGATATTTATTGAAACCATGGTAACTACAACAACGTGACTTCCATACCTGAGATACATCATAACTATTGAAACCATGGTAACTACAACACGGTGACTTCCATACCTGAGCCCTTCTTTGTTCCTCATTTAAAGTAGATTGTAATTTCTCCAATTCTACAGCAGCAGCTCTTAGTCTACTTTCAGTCTCTGGGTCTGGACGTTTACTCAGTTCAATAGCTGATCTCCGTAGAGACTCATTCTCTGTTTGTACTTCAGTAAATGACTTTTCCAAATCAGCCAATTTCTGAGATAACAAGGAATCAAAAGATGAACAAGTTACATCACTATATAAAATTGTAACTGTCTAGAAATCTCTCATTTCATAGCTAGGGAGGTCCAGATATACAGGAGCTATTAATTTAGTTATATATGGTGATTTGCAAGGTAGCTAAACATGCAAACCCATTGAAACCTTATTATCAGAGAAAGTTGAGGGAAATGTTGACCTAACCTGATTAGAGGGAGGTTATAATGAACCAGTTTAGTTATCTTGATTTTGAGACATTTTGTAGGAACATGATACCAATTATACATAATTGGATTGCCTTTAGTAACTTCAAGCACACAAAGCACAGTTTTATTCATTTTTCATTCTCTATATCACCAAGAACACAAAACCTGCTCCTCACTGCCATATATAAAGCAAATCAATACATGTATCACAAAGGAAATATGTTAGAGTAAAAGCAACAAGAAAGTACAGCATCTACTGTTCACACAAATGCACACAAATACCCCCCCTAAACATACACGCACACACACACACACACACACACACACACACACGCACGCACGCACACACGCGCGCACACACACACACACACACACACACACACACACACACACACACACACACACACACACACACACACACAAGCACTGAGATATATGTATAGATGCTGGCAGACTGAAAGAAAGGTGAGCAGACTAATACACTCTCATATAAACACAAACTTATGTACCTTAATACATAGACAATATCTATTGTCTATGCTTAATAGATACCCTAATTCAGTGAATCACAATTCACCATTCTGATAAATACATTTCTTTGCCTGTCAAACCATGAATAAAGTAAAATTTCAACAAACCTTCTTTGCTGCTTTATTTTCTTCTGCTTCATATCTAACCATACTTCTCTCAGCTTCTAGTTCATGTAGTTGTCTCATTAACTCCTCCTTCTCTTTCCTTAGTTCATCATAATCACCTCTCTGTTTAGTAGCCTGTTCTTTGACATTCTTTAAGTATTCTGTAAGGCCTTCTATGATGTCCTCTAATTCCTGCTTCAGTTCCTCATTGGCAGCAGCTTTGCCTAAACACAGTTGATGTATTACATAATTTACTTTTGTATGTTATCAAGGGTTTTTTATGTTGTAACTAGGAATCGTTCAGATAAGAGAAACTATAAGAGCTCACAACCCCAATAATCATCCAGATAAAAGGATTGTTTGAGTAAGACCCCCTTCTCAGATATTTATCCAGATATGAGAATCTACTTATGAAAATAAGTGCTCCTTCCCTCAATAATCTAGATAAACAGATCTGCTCAGTAAAAGTCTTACCTTAATAATCATCTAGATAAATGAATTTGTTAAAGTAAGATACATACCCTCCCCAATAACCAACTAGATAACAGAGATCCTCCTTTCAATTACAACTATTCTCGCTACAACTGGGTCATTTGTTTAAATCTATGCTAGCTACAACTGGGGCATTTGTTTAATCAAATAACCAGAGATATATTCACTACAAATAGACCAGTTACTTATAAAAAAGAGAAGACATTGTATCTGTTAATTAGTGGTCAATATTATCTGTAGGTACATGTAGTGTAGTGAAAGCTTGGTTTGGAATCTGACACCATGTGAAAACTTTACTAGTTGTAAGTGGAATATCATTGTGTGATCAGACAACCACAATATATTCACTGAAAATTGTTAAAATACCAATAGTTAAATATTGTACATGTTAATCAGTGGTTGATATTATCCATTCACCAAGCCTCCAGCCTGGATTGTTTCAAAACAAAACTGAAGACTTATTTGTTTACCAAAGCATATAATGTGCTTTAGCCATTCAGTGCTACTGAACAGAACACTGCTCTGGAAATCAGCGGTATAGAAATTTGATTGATTGATTGATTGATTGATTGATCCATAAGCAGTACAGAAACAGTTGAAATCGTGATCACCATTGAGGATGCTTTTTTTGGGTGCAGACCCCAAAATCAATTTGATTTGATTTTATCATGTATACAGTTACAAAAGATATCTTTGCCCACAGGTGATTCAATAATGTTCAGGGTGTATAATATTATATGAGTAAATTATTGGACACACAAAAAATTATTTTCTCAACGTTCCAGTTGCAACTAAAGCGGCTTTGAACCAGATGTGGATTTGTAGACTAGTATATCATTGCTTTACATTGATTTGGTTAAAAAACACACATCAATTAATTATAGAACCAAACTGATACTTTTATCAATGGCTATTAAACACCTTACCTTCCTGTAGCATTTGTTCCAACTTTTTAATTTCAGCTGTTTCTTTTTCAATTCTGGCCAGCATCTCATCAAGTTCTCTTTGTAGTGCTTCATACTGTTCATTAGCAAGTCTGAGTTGTTGTTTACGACTGGCAACCTGGGCTTTTACATTGGCCTATGGAGGTACATAGTGGGAACAATTATATAAACTACTTGTACCGATATAGTATATTACTATTATTAGATAACAGTACCAGATGATGCAGAACAGTATGGTTAGTACAGTACAATACAGTGTACTGACACACTATATAGTGCAGTGCAGTGCAGTGCAGTGTAGTATAATAGTATTAATACAGTAGTTTAAAATTAAACGTGGAGTAGAGTAGGGTAAGGTAGGGTAGGGTAGGGTAGGGTAGGGTAAGGTAAGGTAGAGGAGGGTGGGGGAGGGGAGGGGAGGGGAGAGTAGAGTAGAGTAGAGTAGCTACTACATATACCAAGTTTTCAAGAAAACACTATCAAAAGTATAACATGCTAATTCCAATTTAGACACTACCGGTATGTCATTGTTATATTATAAACTATGGAGTCAACTTCAGGGTCTATGCTTACATTTATATGCTGAATGCGAACATTTTTATAATAACATCCCATTCTTACAATAGAATGAACCAATATCATGGGAAACTGTATGGGAACATTATCAAACAGTCTTCATAAAACACACACTTCCCCCCTCTCAAATAGTTTTCTTCTATGTGACTAAATGGTGATAATATATCATTTAAAAGAAATCATTGGCAACAGGTCAAAGTTCAAGGTCTCAAAAGAAAGCTTGTACCTGAGAATACAGTGGTAGACACTTGAATGGAGTCTGTATATATTACAGTTTTTACATTATGCTGCAAAAAATTATTTTTAGCTACAAAACATGTCATGAAACAAAGTGACATGACTGGTACATGTTTTGTATATGTCCCATATGATATGTCACCCTTGTGCCAGGTTTGAAAGAAATCAGATATTGCATGTCTGAGATATGATATATTACGGATGGACAGAGGGATGAATGGAGCACATTGCTATAGTTCACCTTTAGAGTCGGACTAACAACTAGCATAGAGACACTGTATGGGAACATAAATAACAAACATGCTGGGATATTTAAATTAACTCTCATAGCTGTAACTTTATTTTCTGCCAATGTCGAAAGATACACCAAACCTTTACTGGAATCAGTTCAATCTTTCTATTAAATAAGTTGAATCACCTATATACATGTACTAGTTATTGATGGTATAGTGTACATAGTCTTGGTGTCCAAGTGTAAAGAGCATAAATTTGAACCACTGACTCTCTTATCAACAAAATGCAAGTTTAGAACATTGGATAGCGATAGACATACAGTACCTAAAGTGAGTACAATAACAAAGCTAGGGATTTAATCCTCTTTCTCCCAACTTGTACTTTAATAGTTGTCTACAACTAAATACACCCCAAGGAAAAAGAACAATAAACAATAATTATGAAAATCAATAGTTTGAGTTTCAGCTACTTGGAGTTTCAAATGTCGATCACATCTTGTCATGCCATACTAAGGGATGCTTTATTTAATTAGTCTTTTAATAGCTCTACAATACAAACAAGGTTAAAGATAGCAGGGGATGGGATGATGGGATGGGGGGGGGGGGGGGCATTATACAAGTTGTGCTGTACAGTGGGAGTAGAATTTTTCATTTATATCCACTACAATTCACACCATGCTTTTTAATGTACAGCAAAAGTAATGCACATGCTAAATGTGAATTTTTAATTTTACAAATGAAATTCTGTGAGCTGACGACAGACATGCCAAATTGATGCAATCTAATAACAGAAATGTAAATAAGCTTGAAGTGTACAAAATTCACTTTGACATGTGTTACCTGTAGTTCAACCTGTGTAATTTATAGTAATAAAGACAGAGAAAGATACAAGATAGGTATTAACATTGAAAAGTAAAGATAGCAGCAATGAATGAATTCAAACACAGATATAAACATCTTATCATATTTGTGTAAAAGTATGTATATGCGTCATTCAAGCAAACAGTACAACTACAAAAAAACCATAATACTGTGACAAAGAAAAGCAGATCTCAGATATGATATGTAGAAAGAGTTTGGAAACTAATACAGTATAGCGCATCAAAGTCAGCAAAGTATTGAAAACATAGGAAGAAAACTGCGGGTGCAGAAGTCAGATAAAAAATATATCCATCGTTTCATCCTTTCACAATTCTGTTAGATTCCAGACAAGAATTCTAAAAATCTATTACAGACAAACATGGTGGACTGACTGTATATACATTTACAGTTAAGTTAGGGAGTTAGCATTAGGAATAGGAATGGTCTTAGACTCCCTAGAACTGCTATGATTTGTGTCACCTGCCATACATTTGGTAGACACTGAGGTCTACAAATATCCCAAACTGTACAAATTTGTGAACTGACTTACATATTGTGGATGGTCTTCTCCTAGTCTCTCCATCTCAATCTGGAGATCTTGTATGGCTTTCTCTTCTCTAGCAATATGTTGTTTAGTGTGTTTCATTTCATCATCTATTTCAGCAGCTCTCTCTCTCAGCTGGTTCACAGTCCTCATTTTCTTGGCCAGTCTGTTTCTAATCTGTTGTTTGTCTTCTTCCGTCAGCTGTAAATAGTATTTCAAGTAGGAATGCATTCATTATGATAATTTAGTCTACTTGCTACATAAAGTAACTGGATACAAGTACATGATCTTGACTTAATAATAATTTTATTTTGAAAGGACTAACTACGGGGTAAGATTCCAAAGACCATCCTTTATATGTACTGATCAAAAGTCCTTGAAAGGATAGTATTATTTATGTTAAAAGCTCTTAAAATGTGTATGACAGACTTACAGGTCTCTGCGGAGTTGCCTCGGCGATACGTTGTAGTTCTCTAGTTGCCTGTAATATTTGATGTTCTGTGTTATGAAGTTCTCCTTGTAGTTCATGGAGTCGATCCTGGGCTGTGGGTAATTAAGACAAATTATTTTCAGTATTACTATCACCTTTGACAAATAGCAGACGGTTACCAAGGGCAATAGAACACTTAATTGTTAGACCATTGGTTATTTTGCGATTACCAAGGGCAATAGAACACTTAATTGTTAGACCATTGGTTATTGCCATTACCAAGGGCAATAGAACACTTAATTGTTAGACCATTGGTTATTGCCATTACCAAGGGCAATAGAACACTTAATTGTTAGACCATTGGTTATTGCGATTACCAAGGGCAATAGAACACTTAATTGTTAGACCATTGGTTATTGCCATTACCAAGGGCAATAGAACACTTAATTGTTAGACCATTGGTTATTGCCATTACCAAGGGCAATAGAACACTTAATTGTTAGACCATTGGTTATTGCGATTACCAAGGGCAATAGAACACTTAATTGTTAGACCATTGGTTATTGCCATTACCAAGGGCAATAGAACACTTAATTGTTAGACCATTGGTTATTGCCATTACCAAGGGCAATAGAACACTTAATTGTTAGACCATTGGTTATTGTGATTACCAAGGGCAATAGAACACTTAATTGTTAGACCATTGGTTATTGTGATTACCAAGGGCAATAGAACACTTAATTGTTAGACCACTGGTTATTGCGATTACCAAGGGCAATAGAACACTTAATTGTTAGACCATTGGTTATTGTGATTACCAAGGGCAATATAACACTTAATTGTTAGACCATTGGTTATTGCCATTACCAAGGGCAATAGAACACTTAATTGTTAGACCACTGGTTATTGCGATTACCAAGGGCAATAGAACACTTAATTGTTAGACCATTGGTTATTGTGATTACCAAGGGCAATAGAACACTTAATTGTTAGACCACTGGTTATTGCGATTACCAAGGGCAATAGAACACTTAATTGTTAGACCATTGGTTATTGCGATTACCAAGGGCAATAGAACACTTAATTGTTAGACCACTGGTTATTGCGATTACCAAGGGCAATAGAACACTTAATTGTTAGACCATTGGTTATTGTGATTACCAAGGGCAATAGAACATTTAATTGTTAGACCACTGGTTATTGCGATTACCAAGGGCAATAGAACACTTAATTGTTAGACCATTGGTTATTGCGATTACCAAGGGCAATAGAACACTTAATTGTTAGACCACTGGTTATTGCGATTACCAAGGGCAATAGAACACTTAATTGTTAGACCATTGGTTATTGCGATTACCAAGGGCAATAGAACACTTAATTGTTAGACCACTGGTTATCATGACCGAAGTATGCTGGTCATGTGAACCATACTTTGGGCAGGCAGTAAATCATATTATAATATACCTAGTGATAATGCTGTGCCATGATTCGCTAGAATCAGTCATGTGATAGGAAAATAGAATGACTATTTCTTTAGGGGAATAGTTCCATCAACTATTACATGGTCACGTGACCACCGCGAGTTCACAGCAGGTCAAAATGGCAGCTTCTGACGATGTCGTCTGCCACCGCAAGTTCACAGCATGAGGTATATTATAAAACACATATTGCCTGGCCATGAGGGCTATAGCACCCGTTCATTACCACCTTGTGACTGTGAGTTACAAGAATCACATGCTATTTCCCTCGGCCTTCGGTCTCGGGGAAACAGCATGTCATTCTGGTAACTCACAGTCCCTTGGGTGTAATAAACGGGTGCTATAGCCCTCATGGCCAGGCAATATGTGTTCAATGTACCCTTCCTATATGTATGTGTTGTTATTCCAATGTATGTTACTATACAAGGGCATCAGCTGATTTAGAACAAATGACAGTAATGAGTTGAAACCAGAGATATAAACTTAAAGCCATTTATTATTGTTATAATCTTTGCAATAAAATCATAGTTATATTTCAGGTCTTACCTTTTTCTATATTTTCTTCTTTATCAGTCAATTGACTATCCAATGCTCTCTGTACTGTATCCCTGGTTTGTAAATTTACACCACTAGTATCTGGTTCATCAAATGACAGTTTCTGGACCTGGATAGGTTGTGCTTTGTTCATGACAAACCGTTCTCCTGCCAGTGAACTCTTCTTGTATCTAGCTCTACCAAGATATGGACTCTCCTCTGTGGCATCATCCTCCTCCTCCATAATCTGGGAATACACAGACGGGTCAGGATAAATCAGTCAGCATCTCAATTAGTCTTACCCATGGGCCATTGTGAGAATTAAGTACAGAAGTACTGTGTACATGTACATGTGTGATTATGTATGAATATGTATGTGATAGTATGACTGTGTCACAGAAAGTGTGATTATGTTTCTATGTATGACTATGAATGACTTAGTATGTGTGATAGTATGACTGTGCCACAAGTGTGATTATGTTTCTATGTATGACTATGTATGACTTAGTATGTGTGATAGTATGACTGTGTCACAGAAAGTGTGATTATGTTTCTATGTATGACTATGAATGACTTAGTATGTGTGATAGTATGACTGTGCCACAAGTGTGATTATGTTTCTATGTATGACTATGTATGACTTAGTATGTGTGATAGTATGACTGTGACTGTATGACTGATTGACTGTGAATGATTAGCATGACTATGTATGACTACACAGTATGTGAAACTATGTCTATGTGTAACTGTGTGTGACTAGTTCAATAACAACATGTGCTTCATCAAGGACCATGCATATTTCCAAATGAGATGAAAAACTTATAGTTTCACTGACATACAATTCTTACGAACCGAAAGTAAGACTGTACATTATTATCTAGTTTATAGAACATGAGCTGATTTAAGATAAAATGCACCTTTGGAATGGGACAAAACTCCCCAACATTCAAAGTTCTTAAAATGTCTCCAAACGTTGCTATATGAAAGCTTGTTCTGGTTCTTTTCAAAGAATAAAGGAAATTCAGGGTTTATCATACTGTTTTGAAGGAAATTGTCAATTTTTAATCTTCCCCATAGAGTTAACACAGTATTCAGTTGTTATATTGGAATCTAAAATAACTGAATTTTGATATCATTTTGACCTATATTTTATAAAATTGCAGCATGACCTCAGATTTCTCTTTAATATTGACTTTGACTGAAAATATGTTGGCGTTTGCTTGACCAAAGTAATACAGGAGAATAAAGAGTTTATTTCCAAGGTGTATTCTACATTATTTAACATTATACACAACCAGCAATGTACAAATTACAAGCCAGCCACTCTAACCATTCAACCATCATGACTCCACAACCAACAATGTACAGATTACAAGCCAGCCACTCTAACCATTCAACCATCATGACTCCACAACCAGCAATGTACAGATTACAAGTCAGCCACTCTAACCATTCAACCATCATGACTCCACAACCAGCAATGTCCAGATTACAAGTCAGCCACTCTAACCATTCAACCATCATGACTCCATAACCAGCAATGTACAGATTACAAGCCAGTCACCCTAACCATTCAACCACCATGATTCCACAACTAGCAATGTACAGATTACAAGTCAGCCACTCTAACCATTCAACCATCATGACTCCACAACCAGCAATGTACAGATAACAAGCCAGCTACTTAAAGGTGATTCAAAATGCTCACATTCACTATCACTAATTTGCTAGACGACATGTTTGTGAAATACATTCTGGTTTTAAAACTTTTCAAAAGCGTCTGCAAACACCTTAAAATGACCCTTTTTCAGTCACTTCCCTTCGGAATTACTTCGAGAGTTTTCGGGTATTTCCGGTCCCACCTAGACCACGGGATTTTATGACGTCATAAAGAGACATGGATAGCACGTAGCCTATGGCGAGCGTAGTCACTAGGTGAACAAAACTCAACAGCATTGTGAAAAAATACATTGCTAGTGGTTGTAACAGACATCAGTAAACAAAAACTACACTCTACATGTCTTATTAACCAACATTTACCGATATTTACTCACACTTTCTGACTAATTGGCAGTGTCTGTTGGTATAAATGCTAAAATATGATCTCCCCATATTATGGCAAAATAAATAAAAAACGGCTAGACTAGATATATATAAACACTTGTAATGTCGCATGTTTCACACTCATTGACTTTTATTTATCTGATTTTTTATTATTTGCCAACAAGAAGCATTACGATACCGTGGTGACGTTTGACGGCATCCCCGGGCCAAGGACGGCATATTTTAGCCCAATCGTACTCGCGTCGCCTTTTGAACAGTGCATTTAACAACAAAGTAAACATATTTCATCTCGAATAAATATACTAGCTATTAGAATACCAATGGGAAACTTCAAGAAGGCGTATCGGGACATGTGCCACAATATATTTGTTGGTCCCATAATACAATAATTGATTCGATTTGCTCCGAGCATATGGAAGTACGCTCCAAGTCATTGCATCATGTACATGTAAATGGAACTGTGACCGACCTAATTTTGTTGTCCATATATAAAATGAGACTGACCTGCAAATTTTTCACAGTTTTCGTTGTGGTCTTGTATTGCCACATGTTTGGCTTGTGAACACAAGTTTACATCTATTATTGTCTAGGGCGTAATACTCTAGTCCGAGTCTGAAACCCATATAAAACCTAAGAAACTTGCATTCGGATCGGACAGAACAGAAGTAGGTCTCATCGACTTGTTGGGGACTCGAATTATTGCTTGTTTTTATCACTGTATACAGGTGATTATTATATATCGGTAGAGGGGTAGTGTTGTCAAGTTTTGTGCAGTCACCGCGGCCACGGCAGTAAGCTCATACTAGGCCGCCGATCAAAGCTGAAGCAATGTATGTACAATGTACGTATGGAATCGGGAGAGCACAGCGCACATTCGTGTCGGGTTAAATTTATCCACGTGTTGATGTAATCCATATTTATCAATCAGATATATTGTAAAATTCTTCAAGTCGTACAGAAATAACGTCTCTAAAACAAACCCTGAGAAACGGGACCGGACGTGGCTAGCCAAGTATCTAGTTGCAGGCTTTCTTTCATAACCATGTGCTGGGGTCACGACCTTGATTGCCGACGTCAATATTGTCCAATCGTATTTGATATCATGAACACATCGCGATATTTGATTTGTTGGTTTCCTAAACTGTACACTTCGAATACCATGATTCGTTACAGAATTCTTCTAATGAATATTAAATAGGCTTGTTGCATTAAATTAAGTGATATCGCAACAAGGGAAACCATACAAGTTTTCTTCCAGACGAGTTGCTAAAGTCATGTAAATGACAACACTAAACTCACGAAATTTCCTCAATTCTTTACAATTTTATTGCTGATGATATGGCAATCTAATAGCTAGTATATTTATTCAAGATAAATATGTTTACTTTGTTGCTAAATGCGCCGTTCAAAAGGCGACATCAGTGAGTATAGTCGAGTATAGTGGGCTATAATATGCTGTCGACGCCATGCCTGTCAAAGATATTGTAATGCTTCTCCTCGGCAAATAATAAAAAAAATCAGATAAATAAATTGAAACACGCGAGCGACATTACAAGTGTTTATGTATATCTACACTGTAGTCTAGCCGTTTTGATTTATTTTGCCATAATATGGGGAGATCATATTTTAGCATTTATACCCACAGACACTGCCAATTAGTTCGAAAGTGTGAGTAAATATCGGTAAATGTTGGTTAATAAGACATGTAGAGTGTAGTTTTTGTTTACTGATGTCTGTTACAACCACTAGCAATGTATTTTTTCACAATGCTGTTGAGTTTTGTTCACCTAGTGACTACGCTCGCCATAGGCTACGTGCTATCCATGTCTCTTTATGACGTCATAAAATCCCGTGGTCTAGGTGGGACCGGAAATACCCGAAAAATCTCGAAGTAAATCCGAAGGGAAGTGACTGAAAAAGGGTCATTTTAAGGTGTTTGCAGACGCTTTTGAAAAGTTTTAAAACCAGAATGCATTTCACAAACATGTCGTCTAGCAAATTAGTGATAGTGAATGTGAGCATTTTGAATCACCTTTAACCATTCAACCATCATGACTCCACAACCAACAATGTACAGATTACAAGTCAGCCACTCTAACCATTCAACCATCATGACTCCACAACCAACAATGTACAGATTACAAGCCAGTCACTCTAACCATTCAACCATCATGACTCCACAACCAGCAATGTACAGATTACAAGTCAGCCACTCTAACCATTCAACCATCACAACTCCACACCCAGCAATGTAGAGTACAAGCCAACCACTCTAACCATTCAACCATCATGACTCTATAAGGGTTAGAGTCGTTGAAATACAAGTCTTTCAAATGAAACAGCTTACCTGCGTATATGTAGGGTATTGTCCAAGAGAATCAAATTTTGCATCAATTTTATAAAATGCCAGTTCCTGCTCCAGCCGATAGTGCTTTTCACAGGCTTTGTTTAATTCACTTGTTTTCTTTTTAAGCTGTCAAATTGAGAAAAGAATGATTTCTGAGTTAAAACTTGGTAAGGCATTATTTCTCAAACATCAATCTTACCATACACTTTGAAATATGACTGACACACACAAAATTAGTAGTCAATGTCTTCTCATAAATGGAGATAAACAACATAGGTTGATGGAATCATTTAATTTACAAGTAAATTGACCAGGACAAGTCAAATGTACTGCCAGGCAGGGAGATACACAAATCGTCCTGACTCCATTACAATATGAGCAAAACGTTTCATTGTGTGTTCCTCAGTTTAATGGATGCATGTTACAGATCACTAAATTCCCTAGGAAAATCCTGATTTCCTTCCACAGTTTGCTACCAACAAACATACTTGCTGTCGATTAGTTTGTTGTTGTGTCATTGATTACCTGATGTGTCGGCATGCAATCTGAAAATGGTTGTTTTATTCATTTGAGAAAGTGACACTTGAGACGCATCAAACAAAGCCTTCCATAAAATGTCCAATATTTGTAACATCAACAAAATGCTGACATTCATTACGTTTAGTTAGGCATCTAAAAAAATTTTGTAAAGACAATAACACTTTGCAGTGAAGTTGTGTAAGACCCAACAATATTAATGTAATGGCAAATTGTGGGAAATGGTTTGGACGGTGTTGAAACTGGTCTCTCAAAATGTAAATTTCTCATGCTATCATTCAATTTCTTTACATAAAACTATGTCTGTACACATAAAATTTCAGTGTATGCACTGGTCCATGCATGTGGAGTACGCATTGGAAAAAAACATAACGAAAACACTGAACAGCTATGATCAAAAAAGATGTGAAAGACAAGATAATTTATGATATCTGCCTCTAGAGGGACAATAACCTCACCAGATCATCCTTGGCTTCCATTTGTCTTTGCATCTCTTTGATTTGCTTCCTATAATCTTTGTCTTTTTTCTTCAAATCATCTAACAAGTCACCCTTCTGTTTAATTTCTGTCAAAGTTTTGCTTTTCTCATCTTCCATGGATCTGAACTTCTTCTCATGTTGTTCAATCTGCCCTTCCAAGTTTTCAATTTCCTCTATAAAAAATAGTGCCAATGGCGTTATAGCACAACTGTATTTGGCTGTTGCTACATGTATGGGCATGGTCTTGTTGCCATATTTGGTTACATTTTTGGAATCATTATTCACTTACCTCCCCTTCCCAGGATTCATCATTGCAATATAGATCATCATTTGGCTGTTGCTATGGGCGTGTTCATTTGCATACATTTTAAAAATCGTTATTCACTTACCTACACATTCCTGTTCTTATCTTTGAAATTGTAATATGCATAATCATTTTACTGTTGCTAAGGGCATGGTCATGGTTGCTAGGGACAGTTGTGTCAAAATGGTTTGAACAATAACTGCAGAATAACACCTCCAGAAACATACCCAGCAAAGTTTCAGCCCCATTCACCATATAGTTTTGAAGGTTTAAGTTTTTGACCAAAATTGAGATATTTAGACTTAATTTGCATATTTGAACACATCTCCATCTACACACCTCTAGATGCATCCCAGTAAATTTCAGCCTAATCTGTTCTGTAGTTTTGGAATTCTAGAATTTTGACAAAAAAGACACATTTTTACACCCAATTTGCATATCACTAATGGGATCATAATGTCATAAACAATTCTTGATATAAACACGCCTGGTAATCTTTGAGTTTAAATGTTTTCACCCAAATAGCACATCTCTGATGCGATCATTTTCATTTGAACAATTTCCCAACTAAACTCCAAAAGTAATGTCCCGACCAAAAACCAAGGCAATCAGTTGAGCGGTTTTTGAGTTTAAGTCACCCCCGCCCCACCACACAGACAGACAGACAGACAGACAGACAGACAGACAGACAGACACACAGACACACAGGCAGACACCCAAACACCGCACCATGCCTATACTATAGCACTTGAACTTCATTAGTTCAGTCATGCTAACTAGAGACTGAAATCAACATTCCTACCAAATACCAAGGCAATTGGTTGAGCGGTTTTTGAGTTTAAGTCACCCCGTCCCACCACTTTTGGACTTTTTGAAGTTTTCTTTAAGTTTAAGTCAACCACAGATATGCAGACAGGCAGACAGATGGACAAGACTTTTTATTATCATGTTTGTAGCATGAATGAACCTGTTTTAATTATAGACAGTGCCTAGCCTATGTTTTAATTCAGCTGTGCTAAAAACAGTGTTTCCAAGCAACCTCAAACAGAGGTGAATCTTGATACCATTGACATTGAGATGTGAAGTAGCCCATAAAAGATTTCATGATTTTATGCCATCAATAAAACAATAACCCTTCATTTCTAGGCAGAGTCAAAGACTCAAAGCATTTTCTCACACCAAGAATCATGTTTTTTGACCCAAAATGCACATCTCTGATGCGATCATTTTTATTTGAACAATTTCCCATCTACACGCCCTGAATAATGTCCCCACCAAAAACAAAGGTAATCGGTCTGGCGGTTTTTGACTTTAAGTCATTTACATACACACCCACCCACCCACCCACACAGACATTTCACCATGGCAATAGTACTACTGAACCTCAGTTCAGTTGTGCTAATAAGTAGAAAATAATTGTTAGTAGGTTATATTATAAAAGTGTTACACAAAAAATATGACAAGCATTTAATGGTATCAAATCATACTTTTGATTGAAGAAGTCCTCCCTCCCCCTCTTCCACCTCTTTGCTACATCAATTTGAAAAGTATGAGATTGGGTCTGAGAACACCTATGGCATTGTGTCAGATGTATGTAATGGGTGCTCACAAAAGAACAAACAACAATAAACGTAAGAGCTAAAAAGAAATAGCACCAAGTACGCAGTACACTACATTGGATTATAATCAGATTGGGCTTGTTAGTACTTGTCTATCAACTAGTAGTGACAAGGCCCCTTAGGTCACTAATATTTTCCCTGGAAAATATTGGGGAATAATATCTAAATATATTGTTCGCATAATTTATAACAATTTATCATAAGAAAAGATTATGGAATAATAAACAAATTTTTTATGGCATCCATAAGTTTTACTGTAGTTCACTTCAAAATGGCACAGAACATAGATTAGCATGACAATACTAGGCATAGCACAAAGTCTGGCCAAAAAAGAGATTTCAGCTGAGTTTTTATACTCTTGTATTTCGTGGAACTCTTGGCACAGCCTTGAAATTTCCTTAAACTTACCTTGTTCAAATCTTTCCTGAGCAAGCTGTCTTTCCTTAAAATCCACAGATTTTCCATCTAGTATTTCCAGAGTTCTCAGTTGAAAGACAATGAAGAGTCGTGAATGAGGAAGTTCACATAGTGGATTATCTGCTATGTTGATTTGAACTAAGTCTCGCACTGGACGGAGTCTGGCAACTTCTTGAAGCTGTCCACAACAATTAACAAAACAAAGGTCAGATTTGAACTACTTGTAACATTGGTTATCAGTTATGTCATGTTTTCTTCTTCGATACTTCTTGTCAATATCTTAAAATGTTGATAGCAGTGTCTCACAAAGCGATATCTACACAAAACATATGTATAATATATAATATAATGGGACATTCCAGAAAAGAGAATTAAGTGAAAATATTATTGGGCACTATAAACCCTAGAACCTTTTACTGTATATCATATATAATTTATGTGACATTGTTCCAAGTTATTGTTCTTCATTCACAGCCAAGGAAAGTTACATGAATACAAGGGCCTTTGTCACTTCATGTCATAAAGAGGTAGCAACAGAATCATTGTCAACAGTCTTTTCTTGTCAAATGAACAAAGATACAATAATACCTCTAATTCATGATTTCTACAATTCTTCTACTTACCGTTGCTAATTTATTTTTGGCAATCCTCAAAGTCCTCAGTTCTTTAAGTTTCTTGCCAAACCATGCTGGTATATGTTCAATTTGATTACCACTCAAATTCAACACTTGTAAATGTATTAGGCTTTCAAGTCCTTCAATTCTCTCTATGTTATTAAAACTTAAGTTTAGCTCCTTTAACTTTGTCAATTTATCAAGTTTTTCTATCCGGGCTATAATGTTACAGCTTAGGTTTAACACCTGTAGACGTTTCAGTCCTTCCAAGTTTTCAATATACTGCAAGACAAAATGAAGACCGGGGTATGTCTTGAGATCACAAGTAAACAATATCTTGTCAGTTCAGAGATACACTTATCCTATTTTCTTTACAATACAAGTACATTCAATACTATAAACAGTATGTGCAGATAGCAGTAAAATTCACAATTTATCAATCTAGTAAATAGATAAACACAAAATAAAGTAACAATAAAACCAATTGAAATAAAGGCTCTCTGTCATATGTTAAATACAAGATTCTAAATTGTAGGTGTTGTATTGTCAATACACTTCAGTTTACAGATAACAAGTCAGTGTTTTTTTAAGGCCAGGGTACATAGGTAAATTGATGGGGAACTATGGTAACAAAATTGTGCGCACGTGGGGTCTAAGATGTCGTGTTTGTGTGTGTGTTTATATTATATTTGTGTATGAATTGACTGAGCCGTGATCAGAACACTTGCAATAAAACTACACGATTACTTATATTTAAACAGATCATTATAAATGGTGCACATTTGTGACTAAATCTTAACTATTAAAGCTCCTTTATCAAAGATGTAGTGGGTGGACACAACCTGATTCTTATATATTATATTAATAACCATGTAATGTATTGTAAGAAAATTACTTCCGCCATTCACTGATGACATGCAAGCAGTTGAAAGAACCTAATAAAGATTTTTTTTCAAAATTTGGGGGTGGGGTTGAGGGGGTTGTCATACATGGTCACATCTAGTACAGTTGAGTTTTATCTAGGTCATTTTTAGCAAATTTCATCGTTTCCCAAAAGGTGCAGCTTTAAGTTAAATCATCAATTGTGACTAGTGATTTCAGAACCTGAAAACCTACATGGATTGTTTACATGTAATCACATACCGTCTCATGATGTTCACTGACACTACTTAAGTGACACTAAATAAAATGTCACTAAAATGAACAAAATGGTACATTCTAATTCCCAATTATTTAATTCTAATCGAAACAAGAATGATCTAATATTTTCATACCCATCAAACTTACAGAGATTGGGTGAGAAAGGGATTCACTAGAAGACAATACGTGACGCAATGTAGTAACATGTGGTCTCAATGTGGGCAAGTTCACTGTTCATGGATGGGTGGGCCGTGACAAAGTCTCAGAACGGTCCGTTTCTACATGTACATGTACTCCAAAATCTATAGTTTTCAGAGTTGCTATGTCAATGATTTGCAACTTTTAAGAAAAAATACGAAAGTAAGATTTTCCATGGCTGCACAGTGTTCTCCCCAGAGGGTTTTCACGTACTGGGGCCGATATCCTATAATTTTCGCTGATACATGATCAGTTGTCCTGATACGCAATCAGATTGCTTAGAGTTTGGTAAATTGCAAGTTGACATTTTTTCATCTGTCACTCTGATCTGTCAGCCTTTGTTGTTTCAATGTGTACTTGCAACCTTTGTATTGATCCTTTACACATAAGCAGCAAGTAAAACTAAAGAGTTTCTAATTAGTTCAAATGACTATTCAACCCTCTACTACAGATTTCATTGAAGTTTGTCACCAGTATTGTTTTTGATAGGACTAAAATGTGTAAACCTGCTAATGGTAGTGCGAGTCATACTACGGTACAAACTTTCAGTACATCAAAGGCAAAACCGGCATATCCGTAACGTTGGCAGTAGAAGCATGTCGGAACTGCCAGATTTTCACAACTATAAAATCAAACAATCAAACACTTTTAGTTTGTAGTTTGACATTGTAAACTGGTACATCATTTCCAATATGGCGGCCATGATGTCACAAACTATCACAAGTTTTTGAAGTCCTCAATAGGGAAGTATAGTATGTCTCGTGTATCACAACATTTCGGACTAACACGATGTCTAGTCTGTCGGTAGCTGTACACAAACTTTCCGTGTTTTGAAAGTCTAATATATCTGTGGACATTTAGATTGAAATAATTTCAGCTTTCCTAAGGATTATAATCAAAAACACTGATTTAAAGAATTGTTATGACATGAGTTTCTTATTGGTGCTAATATTTTGTAGTAATAAATTGGCCTTCAACTTTCCTTTGGCAATATGTACATGTACTACATGTACTTGTTCAGTACAATCTTTGACCTTTCAAAATCTTAGCAAAGTCATGTAAGCAGAAAGTTTTGTCAAATAACTGTCTTTCATTATATAGCTGACCTCTGTGTTTAATCAACCTATAACCCTTGCCACTGAAGTGATTGGGTACAGATGAATGAAAGGTGACAATATCAGTAAGTTTAAATCTGTGGTTTGTACAATACATGTAATTGGGTACAGTTGAATCACAGGTGATCATATCACTTCAAATCTATGGTTTGTACAGTACATGTAATTGGGTACAGTTGAATCACAGGTGATCATATCACTTCAAATCTATGGTTTGTACAGTACATGTAATTGGGTACAGTTGAATCACAGGTGATCATATCACTTCAAATCTATGGTTTGTACAGTACATGTAATTGGGTACAGTTGAATCACAGGTGATCATATCACTTCAAATCTATGGTTTGTACAATACATGTAATTGGGTACAGTTGAATCACAGGTGATCATATCACTTCAAATCTATGGTTTGTACAATACATGTAATTGGGTACAGTTGAATCACAGGTGATCATATCACTTCAAATCTATGGTTTGTACATGTAATTGGGTACAGTTGAATCACAGGTGATCATATCACTTCAAATCTATGGTTTGTACAGTACATGTAATTGGGTACAGTTGAATCACAGGTGATCATATCACTTCAAATCTATGGTTTGTACATGTAATTGGGTACAGTTGAATCACAGGTGATCATATCACTTCAAATCTATGGTTTGTACAGTACATGTAATTGGGTACAGTTGAATCACAGGTGATCATATCACTTCAAATCTATGGTTTGTACAATACATGTAATTGGGTACAGTTGAATCACAGGTGATCATATCACTTCAAATCTATGGTTTGTACAGTACATGTAATTGGGTACAGTTGAATCACAGGTGATCATATCACTTCAAATCTGTGGTTTGTACATGTAATTGGGTAAAGTTGAATCACAGGTGATCATATCACTTCAAATCTATGGTTTGTACAGTACATGTAATTGGGTACAGTTGAATCACAGGTGATCATATCACTTCAAATCTATGGTTTGTACAGTACATGTAATTGGGTACAGTTGAATCACAGGTGATCATATCACTTCAAATCTATGGTTTGTACAGTACATGTAATTGGGTACAGTTGAATCACAGGTGATCATATCACTTCAAATCTATGGTTTGTACAATACATGTAATTGGGTACAGTTGAATCACAGGTGATCATATCACTTCAAATCTGTGGTTTGTACATGTAATTGGGTACAGTTGAATCACAGGTGATCATATCACTTCAAATCTGTGGTTTGTACATGTAATTGGGTACAGTTGAATCACAGGTGATCATATCACTTCAAATCTGTGGTTTGTACATGTAATTGGGTACAGTTGAATCACAGGTGATCATATCACTTCAAATCTGTGGTTTGTACATGTAATTGGGTACAGTTGAATCACAGGTGATCATATCACTTCAAATCTGTGGTTTGTACATGTAATTGGGTACAGTTGAATCACAGGTGATCATATCACTTCAAATCTGTGGTTTGTACATGTAATTGGGTACAGTTGAATCACAGGTGATCATATCACTTCAAATCTGTGGTTTGTACATGTAATTGGGTACAGTTGAATCACAGGTGATCATATCACTTCAAATCTATGGTTTGGACAGTGAATGTCTGTCTCTGCATTTGGTTTTATAGTATCCGGAGAGCTAGAAGTGCTATCAAAGATTTTCAGGGTCTTTTGTTGTCTGTTTGCCTTTTTGCTAACATTTCAGCCATGTGAGCACATGTGGCTTAGATATTGTTTATAGTGCAATGCTTTATTACTAAACTGTCATTCTTTGGTAACAGAAGTAGTTTCTTAGCAACAACCCATTTACAGCAAGTTACAAAATGTCTAAGTTGGTGTTCTAAAACAATCTATGGTTTATCAATGATGGATGTTGATCACACCAAAATCTTACTCACCTTGATTTTTTTCCCACCTTCTTTGGCTAAGGTTAAATTCAAGGTCAAAACTTGGTCTAAACTTTCTTCCTTAGCAAGTTTCTTGATAAGCGTTTCTGTGATGTATCTGACGAGGGTTTTATTACCTATGTTACTTGAATCTCCTGAGAACATAGGAACAAAACAAAGACATTAAAAGTACATGTAAGCAAATGCACATTTTTTTTGTGTGATGAACTATAATTTCATATCTTTTAATTCCAGAGATGTAAATAGTTCATGAATGTATTAACCTGTTCATTCACCATGAATTGATAACTGAATTTTTATAAGACACTTTGACAGTTTTTAGCTACCCACTTCCTTGGTCTGTGGAGAATTCCCCTTCAGCAGATACATATTTTAACATTTATGAACATATCTCATTATCTGTCTAATGATATTTCATCTGATTTGGTTAGGGTTATCATTATGATTTTATTAACATTACACAAGGGTTTTCTACCCCAGTTTAATCTTATTCAAGGAGAACCATGTATATTTTCTAAAATTTGTTTGAAAATTGTCCAGCATTATTCATTCTATATGTACACCTGTTGTTGTAATAGTGTTGGAGAATTCAAATACCTTCAACTGTTTCATGAGTTGGTGGTGAAAGAATAGCTCTGCGACTTAGAGATGTGTCTGACTGTGAGTGAGTACCAAATGCTGGGGATATTCTCTTTGTACCATAGCGCTGTGTTGGGGTCAGTCTTCCTCCAGAACGACTCATCTTGACCCAATAATGTTCTTTTCAAGAGTTAAGTTAAGTACATTAATGTTGTAAATTATCTATGGAAGACTGGAAAGATGGTGAGAAAATAATTACTGAAGGTAAATGTCACAGAGTAAGGTTTAACAAAAAAGTCAAGTACTTGAAGTAGTTGTAAGAGTGGCAAATATAAGAACATTAGTACATGTAATTCATGTGACAGTTGAATAGCTGTTGTAAAATGGTCTAACTCTACAGTCTACTCATAAAGTCCCTAGCTTTGAAAAATGCACATTTGGTACAGTTCATTCATTTTTAATATTTTATTCAAAATGTGTTTTCTTTCTACTTTCTTGGTGTGAGAGACACATAATTGTATATGTATAGCAATTAAAGAGCTACATATATGTTGTAATTCCAGGTGATCACTGTATCTGTGTTGTGTTGTCTTAAATAAGGATTACATGGGATCACTCTTTTGTTATGACTCAACTTTTTCTACAGCTCTGCAAAGCAACTGTTAGATTTTAATCCTAATCTGAAGTGGTCCTTTATGTATAAGACAAAACTTACATTTGTTTATGATCTGGGATCTGCATCAATGAATTGTAATAAGGTGTGAACATGAGTGATGCACAATATTCACATACATGTATACTGCTAGCATGCAAATCATTGGTTTACATGTACTATGAAGGATCATATTCAATCAGAGAATCTAAAATGTAACTACATTGCAATTCTGTATATCTTGTCTACAAATGTTTTCAGTAATCTTGTTCTGAGCCCCCCCCCCCCCACACACACACACACACACTTTGTCATAAGGAATGCAAGCCAAGCAGATGGAACATTGAGTTATAATTTCGTATCAACATGCAATTGATACAGAGACAACTATGTCGTCAAAATTACCAATATTTATCAACCACAAAAATGTACATTTTAACAACTATACACTTGACATCTGAAGTGCCACACATTACCAACAATCAAAAAATGATAAAATTAATAAACATAAAATCGCTGGTATGACTATTTGGCACAGTATCAAATTTTTGTTGTCTGCACGAGCAGCAAAAGAAAGACACTTGTTGATGTTCTTCGTCATATAACTTGAAATACAAAACTTACTTGATCACAAATTCGAAGTTCAAGTTCCCCGAAGGTGCGAGTGAGATCGATAAGCACACTCTCCGTGTTACCTCAAAGCAAATAGGTGAATGAAAGGAGCTAGAACATGTTATCTACGTACTTGCTTTGCATCCACGACTTACAAAGACGTTCCGCCTACTTCAAAACAATTTAGCAGGAACCAACCAGTTGCAACAGTAATCGCTATATATTTTACCTAATATCTCAAAACATCCCCAACCAAATACCTCTAAACTCCACATAATAATTTGACAGACTAGAGGATGGCGAATTTCGATGTTCTTACCTTAGTATCATGCCAGTGACAACACGTTCAAAACTTTTTACCCGATCTTGATCAAGTTCCAGCTTGAACAGGCCGCCATTTTTGTTTAGAAATACATCACACGGCATTGTGGGAAACATTGTGACACACGCTCAAAAATATTCAGAATACTGATGAAAAGTGCAATTATATGCAGAGGGATGAACTTCTGGTTGAATCGTTGTTTTTATGAGGAAAAAAGAACGAAAAGTTGATAATGATATGCATTTTTCTCTATCTTTTTTTTAATGATGTCACCAGTTTGAACTTTGACCTTAGAGTTAAAGCTGGTCCTGTCACTGCATGTTTCGCTCACCTGGATGTTTACAGTTTATACAAAGCAACGCAGGTAATTGAAGTGAAACCGGTAATGTAGTCAGAGAATTTACAAATATTAATGATTGTGCAATAGTATTGGTAACTCTGGATGCGGGGTTTCGACACGGAGGCCGGGAGAAGGCGTGTCGAAACCCGTAGCGTAGCGTACGCGCGCGTATACATATATCCAGGGATAGGCCTAGTCCTGCTTACAGACGCTAGACGGTGCACAATACTTCCATGATATTACTGACTTGACTCTAAACACCAGGAGGGACAATTGTCAGAATCGAGTCCCGGATTACTCCGTATGCAAGCAGGACTAGGATAGGCCATGAATGGGTAGACGTGTAAACGTGACCATGATTGACCTACAGCTGAATCATCGAGGGATCGCCGAACGACTGTGCGTATCATACACATTTTATGTTCCCAAAGACCGATTTAGTTAGATAAGAAACAGGCTTCCCACGACCACTCATTACAAATATAAACAACACCACACTTCTGCCGACAAGCATGCACTGCATGTGCACACACATATCACCACAGGGAACCATGCAAACCGACTCATATATTAGGATAAATGGAAGTACATGTATACACAATAAAAGAGACCCACTTCCACTCATCAATGAATATACGATGCATTCGGATGCATTCGTGCTCATACTATCGATTGCGTTGACCCGTCCCGTTTGAGGGAACTAGACACATCGTGATAACTGTGGTCTTCACAACATTATTTTGCATAAATTTCACCAGTGGGATCTGTAAGTGGGGTTTCAAAGATATCGGCACTAAGGGAAATCAAAACACTTCTCTGTGCCATAACAAAGCGTCATTGATACTGTTTCAACTTCCATGTTTTGACTGTCGCACTACGACAGTGATGAACACGTTAGCGGCTTTCACAGTCATTCATGTTTCAACTATCACATGAAAACATCTACAAATCTGTTTGGAATTTTACCCCTTTCATATAGTGTTGGTTTAATACGTCAATATTAACGATATTATCGTCATTTTATTGTATTCTGATAGAAATATTCTGAGCCATAACTCGGGAAACAAATGCCTGTGGTTAATCGTACGTAACAGATACTCACTACATGCAGGACACACTTCAAGTTCAGTTACAGTCACTAATACCAAGCTAATAGGTAATACGTAGGCTAAAACCATCGATGGTTCAGCAAATATTATTGAAAATTATATGAATTTACGTCTTTCAATGTGAGAGTCAGTGTGCTAAGCATGGAGGTCACTTGCAACTTTGAATCAATACACTTGTATGTGTCAAAATCTAATCCTGCAATGTGATGACTTTCAATAGCTTGTTTGTGCCGAGGACGATGAGTGTGTCTGTGTATCAGTAGGGGTCGGATGATGTTGTTTATATTTGTATTGAGTGGTCTGTGGGAAGCCTGTTTCTTATCTATCTAAATTGTTCTTAGGGAACATAAAATGTGTATGATAGGCACAGTCGTTCGGCGATCCCTCGATGATTCAGCTGTAAATCATAAGTCAACTCGTCTAGTTCCTATACAGTATCGTTACCATTTACACCTCCACTCACAGTCTAGTTCCTATACGGTATCGTTACCATTTACACCTCCACTCAGAGTCTAGTTCCTATATAGTATCGTTACCATTTACACCTCCACTCACAGTCTAGTTCCTAATAATACAGTATCATTACAATTTATACCTTCACTCACAGTCTAGTTCCTATATAGTATCATTACAATTTATACCTTCACTCACAGTCTAGTTCCTATATAGTATCATTACCATTTATACCTTCACTCACAGTCTAGTTCCTATATAGTATTGTTACCATTTATACCTTCACTCACAGTCTAGTTCCTATATAGTATCATTACCATTTATACCTTCACTCACAGTCTAGTTCCTATATAGTATTGTTACCATTTATACCTTCACTCACAGTCTAGTTCCTATATAGTATCATTACCATTTATACCTTCACTCACAGCCTAGTTCCTATATAGTATCATTACAATTTATACCTTCACTCACAGTCTAGTTCCTATATAGTATCATTACCATTTATACCTTCACTCACAGTCTAGTTCCTATATAGTATCATTACCATTTATACCTTCACTCACAGTCTAGTTCCTATACAGTATCGTTACAATTTATACCTTCACTCACAGTCTAGTTCCTATATAGTATCGTTACCATTTATACCTTCACTCATAGTCTAGTTCCTATACAGTATCATTACAATTTTTACCTTCACTCACAGTCTAGTTCCTATATAGTATCATTACAATTTATACCTTCACTCACAGTCTAGTTCCTATATAGTATCGTTACCATTTATACCTTCACTCATAGTCTAGTTCCTATACAGTATCATTACAATTTATACCTTCACTCATAATCTAGTTCCTATACAGTATGATTTATACCTTCACTCACAGTCTAGTTCCTATACAGTATCATTACAATTTATACCTTCACTCATAGTCTAGTTCCTATACAGTATCATTACAATTTATACCTTCACTCACAGTCTAGTTCCTATACAGTATCATTACAATTTATACCTTCACTCATAGTCTAGTTCCTATACAGTATCATTACAATTTATACCTTCACTCATAGTCTAGTTCCTATATAGTATCATTACAATTTATACCTTCACTCATAGTCTAGTTCCTATACAGTATCATTACAATTTATACCTTCACTCACAGTCTAGTTCCTATATAGTATCGTTACCATTTATACCTTCACTCACAGTCTAGTTCCTATATAGTATCATTATGATTTATACCGTCACTCACACACTTCACTGTGGTTGTGGTTAGGGTACCGTTAGAAACCATGTGCACAGTCTGGTCATCCAGACTATAAATGAGCATGAATGGGCATGGTCTGTGATCAACCATGTAAATTCGTAATTGAAGTTAGGTAGAATCTTACCCATGGATAAACCAGTGATTATTTACGGATCAACTAAATTTTTAGCTACAACTAAATTTTCAAAATCAAAGTTTGCTTTCAGCATGTAGCCTCCCAGTTTGCCTGCACAACTTTGGAAACTGCTATATGTTCTAAATAAAATGAATTATCGTTTTGAGGACGGCAGAAATAAAGTGTGTCATATTTTTTATCTGAACTGCACTGTATTTTAGTCATAACAGTATTATCAAACCACATGTGTACATCATAAAGTGGTGATATAAATTTGTCATCATGAACTTGTTCAACTCTTTAGACTGTAGTCAGACCACACCAAATATGCCGTCCAGTTTTGGAACCCACACTATAAAAAAGACATTGACCTCCTCGAAAAAATAGTAAGGCGACCTACAAAGTTGATACCAGAACTGAGAAATTTAAGTTATGCAGATAGACTGAGGACACTTAATTATACAACCACATTGGAAGAAGAAGGCAGAGAAGTGACTTGATTCAAGTGTTTCATTTAATCAAGGGATTCCACAAAAGTGACCAGGAACTATTATTCAAGCTTCACCAAACCAACAGGACAAGAGGACACTCACTCAAAAACTTGCAAAAATCTAGAAGTCAGAATGGATATCAGGAAATATTTCTTCTCTCAGCGTGTCATATCTCAATGGAACAATTTACCAGAACACATCATCCAAGCCAAAACTATTGTGGACTTTAAAATTAGACTAGACCAGTACATGAACACTTTAAGGGATTATATAAGACTTTGAGGCTTTCTTCCCTGTCTTGCCATGGTTAATTTACAACCATGGCAATCATGTTAAATCATGTTTAAAAAATTGTAAGCCACATGTACTACAATGATGATTTTTTCAATTTAGATCTTATATTGAATATCTGTTGCTCTGGAAATATTTGTTGGCATATACACCCAACCATGTGATTTCAGCTTTGTATTTCCATGAAGGCTTGACATACACATATCCATTATCTGATAAGATCCAATATATTAAGACATACCCTAACTTAGGCCTAAAGTGAGATTTAGACTGTAAGATGTCATGTTGTACACTGTCTGATATATGATACTCCTCTTTGCTCTAGACTGTAAGATGTCATGTTGTACACTGTCTGATATATGATACTCCTCTTTGCTCCAGATTTGTTTTAAAAACAACAAAATTTCATTGACAATGTAATCTAATTTTAAAACAGCACTTTGCGGAAACTAAAGTGAGATAGTTATAGATTTGAATGACAATGACATATTTTTAGGGATTTTTAAATATTTTCATGTACATTGACAACTTCAAAAGTATTATGATATACAGAACTTTATGATCACCAAAATTGGCATTTTCAAAACTAACACAGAACTAATGTTAAATCAAAATTTTAGTATCACCTGATCTTTCATACAAATGCTTGACCAAAAGTCTGTATCCTTCTGAAAACCAATGTACATGTGTAGGGTCTATGTGAAAACTTAGTCTTTTTAAAAACTGTGACAGTGGGTGTACAGTCAGAATCAAGCCAATCTGTCCGTACCTCTGATATTGCGCTCTAATATAAGTTAATTAAGCTATAGACATTATAATTTTTTAAAACCTGAATGTGAAATGTGCACTGTTTTCTTTATTTCAGCATATACAACCATCACAAGAGTTATATAGAAACGCTTGTGATCAGAACGTTGTTTTATCAGTGGTGGACAATGAAAACTGGCTTTGAAGGTGCTGAAAAAACTATCACTATCAGACTGACAAACACCGGGTCCTCTGATGTAGGTTCATGTGACTCTTTTATCAGTTTGTTTATGTCTGTGAAAGTCAGTCATGTTGCAACATAAAAGTCGAGAGTAAGTTTGTAGTCTCTGGTCCTAAAATAAGCTTTCAGTATTTGGAGTATATGATGAGTTTAGGCGAAAAATCACCAACAAACATGATCCCACAATAGGGCAATACAACAAACCAGATTTAAACTGAATGCCTCCCGTAAAGGGAATTATTAATTATGCAAATAACTCATTAAACTAAAAAAAACTATGGTAACAGGTTTTTTTTGGACAAGCGTGCTTTCTTAGATTAATGTATGTGCCAAATTATATGGAATTTGAAGAGTGCATGATACTGCTTAATTACTGAATATCATTCATTATTCAAAATACTCATTAAAGGTAAATGTTGTAGCAACATACTTCATAGTGCATATTATTATGGTTGATATATGTATCATGTTGATTTTGTATCAATGTTTGTCAGTTTTGATAAGAAGTAGACTTTTTTTATCACCTTCAAAGCCAGTTTTCCACGTCCACCACTGATAAAATGACTTTCTGATCACAGGCGTTTCTATACAACTGTAATGGTTGTAATTGTGTTAACATACACAACACACACACACACACACACACACACACTCACACACACACACACACACACACACACACACACACATACATACATACACACACACACACACACAGACACACAGACACATATCTACTCACACAGAGAGCCATACATCCACACAGAGACATTTTCTGACCACTCTAAATAGTGTAGATTAAAACTTGACAAAATGACTTACCATTCAAGATAACATTATTTAGCATAAGATATTCTAATCATGTTATAAGACTATAATTTCTCTGATGTTGTACTTTGCACTGCATATAATGAAACTTACATTAATTAATCTTTTTGAACATTTGTGTCTTTCAGAACGAACTTCAACAAAGACTTAATGCCCTGCATAAACTTTTCTTGACCAAAATAATACTAATCTGAAGAATTCAAGATGGCAGCTAGTGGCTGTAAGTTGCTGACAATCGATATAACAAAGACCATTATGCATGTCAGAGTATCAGTTGGGTATCAGTACACACGTATTGCTACACAAATGGGTTTTCAGTTTTACCAAGAGTCAGCTTTGACGACAGCTTTTAATGAGCAGTATGCCAAGTTAATTGAGGAACGTCCAAAGTTTGATCAGCAGGATGGTAGTATCAGTGTTAAGGACTGGTGGAAACTACTTATCAAGAAAACATTTATCCATGCATACAGCGGGTATGAGAATGTAGACTTAGAACCAGTTGCTGACAAACTCTACCATGAATTTTCTACAGCCAATTGTTATGATTTGTATCCGGAAGTGAGAGATGTGGTGCCAAAATTGAAAGACAAAGGTTTTAAGTTGTGTGCTGTGTCTAACGCTGATGCCAGATTTAGGAACGTCTTAGAAGAATTAGATGTGATGAAGTACTTTGATGATGTCATCCTATCAAGTGAAGTGAAATCTTATAAACCAAACCCTGAAATATTTAAATTAGCTCTGGAGAGGTTAGGGGTCAAATCATCAGAGAGCATTCATATTGGTGATAGTTTAGAAAATGATTATAAAGGAGCTACGAATATTGGTATGTCTGCTTATTTGGTTGATAGAGAAGGAAAGTATGATAACTGTCCTGAAGGTCTGAATAAAGACCATGTATTGAAAGACTTGTCCTCACTCTTAGATATCCTGAAATCATAATTACTATAGTCAAGTTACTATACGTGTATTTGTTTTTGCTTTCTAGGATCTCTCTCTCTCTCTCGCCATATATAGTCAAATGGAGAAATTGTACCAAAAATCTTATGAAACCTGCATGGGAGAAGGTGAACTGCGCATGTCAGCAGTAATCTGACAAACCAATTACACACTAACAGGAAGTTGTAATTGGTCACGTCCTTCAGTTTACTACTAACTCAAGCTTCAGTTTGAAAGCAAGTCATGTGAGGACACGATAATATCATCACATTTATATCAACACTACTGCTGTTGGTGGTGGTGGAAATAACAGAATGCTGTGCTAGAGAAATCCTTTTATTACACTGTGGAGATAATTTAGATGATCGTAGGGGCTACAGTATAAATTACTACAACCATACAAAAAGTCTTGACACATAGAATATAAGAATATATTAGAGAAATGGTGTGATTTCTGGTGCCTTTACCAAGTATTTGTAACGTGAACATTTTATAAAAATACATCATATAATACATATGATTTTTATAACGTTTTGAATTATTTAATGTTTGACTATATATATCGTGTTTTTAGCTCCTGTATGGGAGCTGATGTAGCGGTGCTGCATGCTGTCTGTCTGCCTGTCTGTGCAGAAATTTTGTTCCACTGATATCTCAAAAAGTACTGAAGCAAATGTTTTGCAATTTACTATGTGGCATTGTCAGGCTGTAACTTAGTGCTGATTTAGTTTTTTTGTGGGAGTGGCTTGCATAATGAATGTTAATTTACATAATTTATTATTTTATAAATGGGGCTATACATGCAGAAAGGCTGCACCAAATTTAATGAAACTTGCTACATCTACGGATTATACAAAGATATAAAAGCACTAAAAGTCATTAACTTGTTTTGAGTTAATTAAGGGCTAGTTTGCATAATTAATGAATGTTTGTAACTCATGCATTGGTTTTCAAGTTTGTCTCCACATTTACAAGAATGTTTAGTAGTATTGTTGAAGTTACACTACAACATAGAGATACATTGACAATGCATGTTATTGTATGAGTAATCTATCAATATCTAAACATTTTCACATATTCTCTAATAAGAACCGTAACTTTATAGTTGATAAAGAAAAGTTATGGGAATTGTATTGGCTCAGAACTAGATTCATGCCTCAGTGGACATTTCCAAGAAGTTCTATTTCAATTAAATTGTTAGCAATACAGCATATTTATTAAGAAAAAGCTTGGTGTCATTATCTTTATGGACTGCGCTTTTGACTGAATGGGCTTTATTGGCCTGTAGGGTTGTTTTAATGTGAAATGTAATATTCCATGACTGAGGAAAGTTAATAGACACTGTTGCGTATTCATTTGTGCTAGCATAGTGTAAGTGCTAGATCTAGCGGAAAACCACATGCATGCGCGACCACCACTTTCTGCTATGAAATGCTACATTTGCTGCACTTTGCCTGGCCACGTACGTAAAATCGTATAAATTTTGGTCCCCATACTTCGAGTCCATGTTTTGTTTAGATTTATAAACGTTTACTAGTGTTGTTGGGGAGAGTTGAAATTGACGCGAGTTGAAAATGGAACAAAGTAAATCACATCCCCAATATATCAGGTGCAGATTTGTGGTTATGTTGTTTCAGACCAAAAATGATAATACCGGTAATAACAGAATTGCCCCCCCCCCCCCAAGAAAGTGTAGGGAGGGTGTTTATCTGTTCCTATGTGCGCTCCCTCTTGTGAAGGATATCTGACATCTCTAGCCTCCCTCCCACTGGGTTTCAACATGTCTACCAGCCCACTACCCACCCAATATTATGAATGATTTACTCACTTCCTACCAGGAAAACATTTGTACTATCCACTATGCCACCAATTCATTTTGACATACTATATGTGTGCCCCCTCCCCCACAATTCCGTGTTTTCCCCTCTCACTGTATCAAAATTGGGACTTCCTTGCCTCATTTGCTCCTTTCCCTCTACCGGTCGCAAAAAATTGCCTGCCCACTGAAAATTGCATAAGAACAGCTTTTCTCAAAAATAGCTTTGTTGAATACAAAGTATACAGGTAGAAATCCCTGCTAGGTCGAAATAATAAACACACACACATATACATACACATACACATGCACGCGCATCTCCTGCATTCTGGAGGTGTGCAATTATAATTGTATGGTACAATACATTATAATAACAGTATCAGTGATAATAGTTAATAGACTTCCAGCATCGATACATAAAACAGTAAGAGCGTCTTTTACAAATAGTTGTGGTCTTTGCAATAAACTTAGAGGTCACACATTTATCTGTAACATATAGCTATATTTAAAAATACTTAGCCAGTATGGTTATTTAATTATTTATTTGTTTGTTTGTTTGTTTATTTATTTATGTATTTGTTGTTTGTTTGTTTATAGCTCCTTAAGTAACAATTACTTCTTTCCAAGGAAGTTGAGACAAAACCCTATCACAGTCACAAAATGTGGTACATTGGAAAGACAAGGAAAAGTACAATAAGGCAAAAGAATATCACATATATGCTTTTAAAGATATTAAAATTTATTAAAACTCTTTAAGAATTTTTTATAGGAAATCTTTTTTTTAAAAATCAGCAGCCACATTATCCTTTAAATATGTAGGAATTGAATTGCAGAGAGTTGCTCCTTTATACCTAAAACTCTGAGTGATGAACTTGGAATTGGGTATAGGTTTATAAAGGTCAGAGGAATATATCTTGTTGGATAATTATGTATTCTGTTCCTGGAAGTCAAATCGGAGCGAGACCTCAGATACTCTGTACATGAGAACTACTGTGTGAAGTTTCGATAGCCACCCGAGTTGTTTGAACATGTCTTCTCTTTGAGTTCCACTCTCTCTAATTTGAAGATTTTGTAGTTTATCAATATTGTCGATCAAAGTATCACAATAATCAAACAATGGGAGAATGAATGGAGAATGAAGATGTTGGTCATCTCTAGGTATAACAATATTGTATATAGTGACCAGGTCATCTCTAGGTATAACAATATTGTATATAGTGACCAGGTCATCTCTAGGTATAACAATATTGTATATAGTGACCAGGTCATCTCTAGGTATAAAAATATTGTATATAGTGACCAGGTCATCTCTAGGTATAACAATATTGTATATAGTGACCAGGTCATCTCTAGGTATAAAAATATTGTATATAGTGACCAGGTCATCTCTAGGTATAACAATATTGTATATAGTGACCAGGTCATCTCTAGGTATAAAAATATTGTATATAGTGACCAGGTCATCTCTAGGTATAACAATATTGTATATAGTGACCAGGTCATCTCTAGGTATAACAATATTGTATATAGTGACCAGGTCATCTCTAGGTATAACAATATTGTATATAGTGACCAGGTCATCTCTAGGTATAACAATATTGTATATAGTGACCAGGTCATCTCTAGGTATAACAATATTGTATATAGTGACCAGGTCATCTCTAGGTATAACAATATTGTATATAGTGACCAGGTTATCTCTAGGTATAACAATATTGTATATAGTGACCAGGTCATCTCTAGGTATAACAATATTGTATATAGTGACCAGGTCATCTCTAGGTATAACAATATTGTATATAGTGACCAGGTCATCTCTAGGTATAACAATATTGTATATAGTGACCAGGTTATCTCTAGGTATAACAATATTGTATATAGTGACCAGGTCATCTCTAGGTATAACAATATTGTATATAGTGACCAGGTCATCTCTAGGTATAACAATATTGTATATAGTGACCAGGTCATCTCTAGGTATAACAATATTGTATATAGTGACCAGGTCATCTCTAGGTATAACAATATTGTATATAGTGACCAGGTCATCTCTAGGTATAACAATATTGTATATAGTGACCAGGTCATCTCTAGGTATAACAATATTGTATATAGTGACCGGGTTATCTCTAGGTATAACAATATTGTATATAGTGACCAGGTCATCTCTAGGTATAACAATATTGTATATAGTGACCAGGTCATCTCTAGGTATAAAAATATTGTATATAGTGACCAGGTCATCTCTAGGTATAACAATATTGTATATAGTGACCAGGTCATCTCTAGGTATAAAAATATTGTATATAGTGACCAGGTCATCTCTAGGTATAACAATATTGTATATAGTGACCAGGTCATCTCTAGGTATAAAAATATTGTATATAGTGACCAGGTCATCTCTAGGTATAACAATATTGTATATAGTGACCAGGTCATCTCTAGGTATAACAATATTGTATATAGTGACCAGGTCATCTCTAGGTATAACAATATTGTATATAGTGACCAGGTCATCTCTAGGTATAACAATATTGTATATAGTGACCAGGTCATCTCTAGGTATAACAATATTGTATATAGTGACCAGGTCATCTCTAGGTATAACAATATTGTATATAGTGACCAGGTTATCTCTAGGTATAACAATATTGTATATAGTGACCAGGTCATCTCTAGGTATAACAATATTGTATATAGTGACCAGGTCATCTCTAGGTATAACAATATTGTATATAGTGACCAGGTCATCTCTAGGTATAACAATATTGTATATAGTGACCAGGTTATCTCTAGGTATAACAATATTGTATATAGTGACCAGGTCATCTCTAGGTATAACAATATTGTATATAGTGACCAGGTCATCTCTAGGTATAACAATATTGTATATAGTGACCAGGTCATCTCTAGGTATAACAATATTGTATATAGTGACCAGGTCATCTCTAGGTATAACAATATTGTATATAGTGACCAGGTCATCTCTAGGTATAACAATATTGTATATAGTGACCAGGTCATCTCTAGGTATAACAATATTGTATATAGTGACCGGGTTATCTCTAGGTATAACAATATTGTATATAGTGACCAGGTCATCTCTAGGTATAAAAATATTGTATATAGTGACCAGGTCATCTCTAGGTATAAAAATATTGTATATAGTGACCAGGTCATCTCTAGGTATAAAAATATTGTATATAGTGACCAGGTCATCTCTAGGTATAAAAATATTGTATATAGTGACCAGGTCATCTCTAGGTATAACAATATTGTATATAGTGACCAGGTCATCTCTAGGTATAACAATATTGTATATAGTGACCAGGTCATCTCTAGGTATAACAATATTGTATATAGTGACCAGGTCATCTCTAGGTATAACAATATTGTATATAGTGACCAGGTCATCTCTAGGTATAACAATATTGTATATAGTGACCAGGTCATCTCTAGGTATAACAATATTGTATATAGTGACCAGGTTATCTCTAGGTATAACAATATTGTATATAGTGACCAGGTCATCTCTAGGTATAACAATATTGTATATAGTGACCAGGTCATCTCTAGGTATAACAATATTGTATATAGTGACCAGGTTATCTCTAGGTATAACAATATTGTATATAGTGACCAGGTCATCTCTAGGTATAACAATATTGTATATAGTGACCAGGTCATCTCTAGGTATAACAATATTGTATATAGTGACCAGGTCATCTCTAGGTATAACAATATTGTATATAGTGACCAGGTCATCTCTAGGTATAACAATATTGTATATAGTGACCAGGTCATCTCTAGGTATAACAATATTGTATATAGTGACCAGGTCATCTCTAGGTATAACAATATTGTATATAGTGACCGGGTTATCTCTAGGTATAACAATATTGTATATAGTGACCAGGTCATCTCTAGGTATAAAAATATTGTATATAGTGACCAGGTCATCTCTAGGTATAACAATATTGTATATAGTGACCAGGTCATCTCTAGGTATAAAAATATTGTATATAGTGACCAGGTCATCTCTAGGTATAACAATATTGTATATAGTGACCAGGTCATCTCTTGGTTTAACAATATTGTATATAGTGACCAGGTCATCTCTAGGTATAAAAATATTGTATATAGTGACCAGGTCATCTCTAGGTATAACAATATTGTATATAGTGACCAGGTCATATCTTGGTATAAAAAATATTGTATATAGTGACCAGGTCATCTCTTGGTAT
This sequence comes from Glandiceps talaboti, assembly GCF_964340395.1. Lineage (NCBI taxonomy): Eukaryota > Metazoa > Hemichordata > Enteropneusta > Spengelidae > Glandiceps > Glandiceps talaboti. The sequence goes on along the minus strand of NC_135558.1, from coordinate 21,619,678 downwards.
AAAAAATATTGTATATAGTGACCGGGTTATCTCTTGGTATAAAAAATATTGTATATAGTGACCGGGTTATCTCTTGGTATAAATTCTCCTCAGAATACCCAATCTGGCTGTAATCTTACTCTGCACGTTGTCTATGTGCTATTTCCAAATGAGATCAATCAACAGTAACACCTAAATGTCTAGATTGGTTGAATTGCTCGATTTTTATCTTCCCGCATTTCTAAGTTTACCCAGTCAAACTCAGTACAGGTAACCTATGTCAAGAACCGATCGTCATATGCACTGTTTTGGTTGTATTAAAGGCTCAACCTATTTTCAGTAAAACAAGACAATTGAGAAAGTTCAATATCGACATATACTTTGTAGTTCGATAGACGATGTCGCAAGTGAAGTGTCATCGGCAAACATATTAAACTGTGATCGTTGTTAATAATATGCATAGATACGGGATAGTTACGATTCTTTTGTCTGGTCAGGCGGAGATGTTCCACGAAACGATCACCAAGACGACGTACAGTTGAACCTATATATATAAAAAAAGAAACACATTTCTGACATGTAATGCAATGCACTACATTAGTACTAATATAAGTAAATCTACTCGTAACAGGCACACTGTTCTTAGGGCCAAAAACATGATTTAATAGTATTAATAATGAAACGACATGTACCACATCGAGTACGATCGCATGGAAATGAACCAGCATTAACTTCCAATTCATGTTGTTCTGTATGGACCACCATATCTCTAAGACTGGTATCACGACGCCAAGCTGTTAAAGGTACTTCAGGAAAAAAAATGAATTGGTAACCCTATTAGAACGTAAGATATTAAAATGCTTGTATATAATGTTCTTAACTCTAGTGGAAAAGGGAACCTTGAAAAAGAATATTTATTCGAAACGTCTGATTGCATCTATTTATTCGGACTGTCTCACTCGTTCCTTTTGCATTTCTTCTACATAATATAATACATACATACATACATATATACATACATACGTACATACATACATACATACATACATACATACATACATACATACATACATATATACATACATACATACATACATACATGTATACATACATACATACATACATACATACATACATACATATATACATACATATATACATACATACATACATATATACATACATACATACATACATACATGTATACATACATACATACATACATACATACATACATACATATATACATACATACATATATACATACATACATACATACATGTATACATACATACATACATACATACATACATACATGCATGCATGCATGCATACATACATACATACATACATACATACATACATACATACATACATACATACATACATACATACATACATACATGTATACATACATACATACATACATACATACATACATGCATGCATGCATGCATACTTGCATACATACATACATACATACATACATACATACATACATACATACATACATACATATAAGTTGACAGCATTGTATAAAAGATAAACGATAGTAAAATATTCTAATTATAGTATTTCAATTAGATGCAAATGATAGTTATTGTGACAGATTGTTGTAAATAGTATCCTTGCATGCACATCTGTCGCAATACCCTATTATCATTCAAACTGTGACATCAATCTGTCAAATCAAAAGAGCCAGACAATTTAAAAGGAGATATATTTTCACGTAAATTGTATACAAAACGTCCATCTGTAGAGAGGGTTAGTTCTCTATCAGACATAATATCATAAGACGGTGTGTCCATTATAGTACACGGACTGCTAGGACAATTGATGAACGTTTACGGATCCAATCCAAACATGTATGGTAAATTCGTGATTGTGTGCGTGCTGGTGACGATATTAAACATCGTACACCCATCCCAGGCTGAAATAGGTAAGTCGTTTATACATCCATACTAGACTTATGGCGGATTTTCATAGTATGAATTGTCAATGTTTTCTAGAGCTTCAAACACAGAAGGCACAGAAGGCACAGTTTATTTGTGTTTATATCATATGTAACTATTCCTTATTCCTCTTTGTGTTAATAACAATTGACGACCATGATTGTTGTGGTGATTTTCAAACAACATGTGTAATATGTACAGATTAACCCCCCCCCCCCATTTGTATATACATAACATGTCCCACATATAGTACTCATGCTCTATAGGGTAGCAATCATTGCGCTTGGCAGGAATCTCCTCCATCAACGTTGTTGTTCAACTATCAATTCTGTGACGTTTCTTGCTCTGATTGGCCGTGAGTTATCTATAATGGAAAGTGTTTCAGAGTCACCATTTCATTCCAAAAGGATCATGTTTTTCCTTGACGTTTAAATCAATTGGTGGTGGTGAGAGGGTGGGGGTGCCCTTTTTAAAATTGGCAGTGAGGTGGGTGAGTGTATATGTATATATATACACTCAACACAAATATGCAAATAACACCTGTATTTCATTGTGACCTTTATAAATTAACGCATTTGTTTATTCATACAACGTCATTACTCATTTATTTACTGATTTCTTTATTTAAAATAGATTTTGCACTTACATCTTACGAAGTGACAGCGCCCGCTGTTGTTAGCTATCGACTAGGTGAATATGTAATTATAAACGCAACGGTGAAAGTGAAGAACGAAGGTACTGATGACGTAAGCAGTGGCGAGACCAATCATTTCGACATGAGACTTTATTTCAGCAATGATATGGATTTGGAGGATGCTACTATGAAAACACCACGTACAGGGATTTCCGTCGACGTTGATGAGAGTGATAAATTGAAAGGAGATTATCCTGGTTCAACATATACACCGCCAAGTCCTGCTCAAAACATTACGTTTTCAGCTAATGTGTCTATGCCGGCCAACAACTGCACCAAGTATTCTCATCTGTGTGCCTCATTGAAGATTTCAGTTAATACTAATGATGGTGATGCCAGTAACGAATTCAAGTGTTTGGCCCTGACTGCACAGCCGCCACTCGGAGCTGGTTTCAGAGATTGTACGTATTATTGGTATTGGTTGTAATATGCTGTAATAGGGACGGTGATGTCAAGATAGTTGTTGTTGTTGTTGTTGTTGTTGTTGTGGTGGTGGTGGTGGTGGTGGTGGTGATGATGATGATGATGATAATGATGATGATGATGATGATGATGGTGATGGTGATGGTGATGGTGATGATGATGATGGCGATGATGATGATAATGATGATGGTAGTGGTAGTGGTGGTGGTGGTGATGGTGGTGGTGATGATGATGATGATGATGATGATGATGATGATGATGATGATGATGATGCTGATGATGCTGATGATGATGATGATGGCGATGATGATGATGATGATGATGATGATGGTAGTGGTAGTGGTGGTAGTGGTGATAATGATGGTGGTGATGATGATGGTGATGGTGGTGGTGGTGGTGGTGGTGATGATGATGGCGATGATGATGATGATGATGATGATGATGATGATGATGATGATGATGATGATGATGATGATAGTAGTGGTAGTGGTGGTAGTGGTGATAATGATGGTGGTAGTGGTGATGGTGATGGTGGTGGTGGTGGTGGTGGTGATGATGATGATGATGATGATGATGATGATGATGATGGCGATGATGATGATGATGATGATGATGATGATGATGATGATGATGATGATGATGATGATGATGATGATGATGATGATGGCGATGATGATGATGATGATGATGATGATGATGATGATGATGGCGATGATGATGATGATGATGATGATGATGATGATGATGATGATGATGATGACAATTTTGGTGATAGTGATGATTGATTTAGTTGTGATGATGATTTTACTTTTCAGGCCGACCCTCATCGTCAAGTTTGTTATTGCCATCGCTGTACAATGTGGTCATACTTGGATTCCTGCTACCTATATTGATTGTGATGGTGTAGTTTCAGTTTTTGTCATTTTTATTTTCGCTGTCAACTTTGGATTACGATGAAGATAAACTAAACATACAAGTTGACAATGGGCTATGGATACCTACCTACCTATCTATAATACAAGCAAACTTGTACTGTAATTCTAACTACATTGATATAGCGTTATTAATATTGTATTGCCCTTGATCCTTGTGAGTGTTGATACATTTCTTTATTGTTGACATGTGTTTGTTGTTGACATGTGTTTGTTGTGTATCGTAAACAAAGAGAAACTAATTAAGAATGTACCTCCTGTGCTTCAGTCGTACAAAAACTATTCTATGTACATTATGGGATAAGTATAGTCACGTGATACACGTCATTTAATTTCAGCAAAACATATTAGTTTACGCGGTCTAAATAAATGCATGATCAGCATTAATACAATGTACATGGGTTTCATATCCTGAAATATAGACGAAAGTATCCGAATAAAAACGCGGGGAGAGGCAGTGTTTATAGGTTCATGGACGAACGGAGAGGCAGTGTTTGTAGGTTCATGGCCGAACAGAGAGGCAGTGTTTGTAGGTTCATGGCCGAACAGTACTAGGAAGCAAGTTTTAAATAAACATTCAGGGGGTATTGAATATACGGGGGGGGGGGGGGGGTATTGAATATACAGTGGATAACCTCTCGATCTGATTATTATAAATGTGATGAACAGCAACGGTCACGAAAACTAACATCATTTCAGTGTTACAGTAACATTGAAAATTGTTTGTAACCAAGGTGATATAAATTTAGAAACGACGAAAATACTCAAGAATAAAAAAAAAACACCTTGAATGTTTAGGAATGTATTTGAAACTAAATATGGCTATAGTAATTGTACGAACTGTTCCTTTTTATTTAGACTAGTAACAGCTGTTTTATGACGTACAATATAAAATCACACAGAATATTGTTTTATACTATACTATACTATACTATACTATACTATACTATATTACCATTGGATATTTCGAAAAAATGGCCATAGCAAAGAATCTTTTAGTTACTCGTATCACTACTTCAATCGAATATAAGTTGGTCAGCTGCATAGAAACCAAAGTGAGTAAGCGGGATATAAGTTTTGCTCGTCTCATTTTACCTACATCGATCTGTGTTTGGCTTTGTCTTTATTTAAGCAAGCGATACTAAAATATTATAACGTGCCAGCCTCCAGAACCAAAGTACTATACAATGTCGCTAATAAGGGTCAATCCACACAACATTCTTTCTTGAAAGTGTTCAGATTTGATGATTGCTGTATATCCAATGGTAAAGAATTCCATAGTCCAGGCACAAAGTTTGAATATACGCGACTACTGCATGTCTTGTTCTTCAATTGTGTAGATAGCATTAAAAAACCGAACATAGATAAATAATGATTTTTTCTTGGGTCATCACGACCATTTCTGATTTTAAAGAAAGCAGGTTTGGTCTTTTGTCGTCTTTCTACATACAAACTTTCTATCGATTACCCTAATAATATTCCTCAATAAAATTTTTGACGTTAAACATCAACATTATTTGTCAGTGTCATATATGACAGAATCGTCACCATGGTGATTTATACGTTAGTACGCTTATCGTGTAGCCTCCAAATAACAGTACACTAATCACAAGTGACAGACTGGACTGAAATATTGCAAGGTAAGCAAGGTAAGCACAATTGATAGATCAATGTTTTGAATATATAGACAGGTCACAAGTCTATCTATCTATCTATCTATCTATCTATCTATCTATCTATCTATCTATACATATCTGTCTGTCTGTCTGTCTGTCTGTCTACCTATGTACCTATTTTAGATCTAGCGATCGATCTGTATATATGTCTATTTACTCAAAAGTCGCAAATGTACATGGGTCATGGAAACTTGTCAGTGAGTTACACTTTTGATATAATGTAACGCTGTACCAGTTCAACTAAAAGTGCACAACGTGTAAACTATGTCGTAGCTTTCCAGCATTGAATAGAAGAACAGGTTGTCGTTTATCGAAAAATCTACAAACGGGGTCACTGACCTGTAGATGCCACGTTTCATGGCGTCACTGTCAAAATATTAATGAAAAAAGAAAGTACTTCACACTTAATCAATTAAAGGAATTCGGTATCAAGTTTCACAACGTTGTTGATATAATGGATTGAAAAAAAACCGTACATATATACATGTACGTAGCTAACGATAATTTTGTATTCATCAAAAATCACAGAACTTATATAACAAAGGCTGCTATAGGGTAGAAACTGCAGTCAACCATGTTGGAGATATAGGCTTTGTGCACAGAGAGGATATTTAGAGATAGGGGGGACTATTGGCATTAGAGGCAATGGCAGCTGATACCAGTTTATGACACATGAGATAAATGAATCTAGCAGACATTGTGTACATTGACATTTATTACTGTCAATTGACCCTTTGATCAATACACGCTTCCGGACAACAATGGAGACAAACAAAAAAAAAAACAATCAAACAAAAAAACAAAAACAAAAAAAACCCCAACAGACAAACAGACAGACATACATACATACATACGTACGTAAGTACGTACGTACATACATACATACATACATACATACATACATACATACATACATACATACATACATACATACATACATACATATATTCATACATACATACATACATACATACATACATACATACATACATACATACATACACACACATACATACATACACACACACATTCATACATACATACATACATACATACATACATACATACATACATACATACACGGGAAAAATAACAAAACACTAAGTTTTTTATTTTGAATGTCATTGTATGATCATTTGTGTCTGGGGCTTC